>NW_019213828.1:44392-102806 GCF_002532875.2 Varroa jacobsoni | reverse complement strand
GCCTCGAATGGTAGGTAAGAAGAGATAGGGCTTGACTGCCATTCTCAGACCAGGCTGTTGCCCGAGACAGTCAGACTGCTGCGATTTCAGCGCTTCGATGCAAGCCGTAGTCAACTGTAAATGCTCCCCAATGAACTGTGCTAACTAAAGAGGTGGCCACAGGACGTCCTCGAGAAGGTGTTTAAGGACACCGGCACGCTACGAAAACTTGTGTGAGTAGTAATCGACAACGAACTTTCGACGTTATGGGCTGTTTTACATTCGTAAAATTTCAATGAAGTATCATAGTCACCATGGAAAACATTTGTAACCGGCGCGACATGCGTATCCAAGGAAAATAGTTTACATGATGATGAAAAACAAACCATGAAAGCGAAAACCCATCGAAAGTGCGAAATGCAGGCTGAATAGCTCGGCAGCCCTTCGGAAGCTCTAATAGTTAATACTAAGCCTGGCCTGGCTGAAAATCCTACAAAAATCGTTACTTGTGCCTAACCTTAACGGTAAAAAGTATTACTGCTAAACTGCTAAAAAATCGATCTGATATCAATACGAAATTGACTGTTGGACTAAGGATTCCGTAAGCATTGACAATAATAAAACAGCAAACGTTTACGTAGTATGCACCGGATCGGTCCACGCGTAGATACAGAGCAGGGAGTTGGAGTTCCTAAAAGTTCCTATCGAAAAACGTACAATACAGCCCAATAGCTAGTGTTACAGAAAAATATTAGTCTAGAAATGGTCACGATTTTTTTTATTTCCATTGTTAATATGTAACTCATATAATCATATACCAAATCTCAGCAGTTGTCGTCATCTTTCATAACGTAAGTTAATTAACCAACTATCACGTCTTATGAAATCATGCCTTAAAGACACTAACTCTATAGAATACAATATTGTGTTCGAATCGCCGTTGACTATTATGTTGTACGTTGGCCGCTAAAGCGGTAGTTGCGCAATAGTTATTATCGCAGAAGGCGACCAACATTTGTATTTCTAACGATAGAATCTAAACGATTAGTCCTCTTGTCCTCAAGCAACTTGACGCACGAAAAGTGTCCTGTCTTTCCCAGTATTTCTATCGTAGCATTCGATGCATCGACTGCGATTGAAAATACGTTCTCCATAGAAGAAGTCGGCCGAAGTTGGGTCATATACGCTAAGTGGCAACAGGTTCCTTTAAAATAGATCAGGTAGCTGCGAATCGGTTTTTCTACTCCAAAATTCTCCACGGTACGTCCAACGTTCTTCACCGATTTTTTCGAACCAGAGAGGCTTCCACTCAATTCCTGCATCCGTTCGGGCCTTACGCGCTGCCCGCTGTTTCTCTTCCAAACGATATTTTTCTTCCGCCGCCCCTTCTATGCACAGAACACCAGACGAGACAATGATTTGAGAATGCAATATCAAGC
Organism: Varroa jacobsoni; assembly: GCF_002532875.2. Taxonomy (NCBI): domain Eukaryota; kingdom Metazoa; phylum Arthropoda; class Arachnida; order Mesostigmata; family Varroidae; genus Varroa; species Varroa jacobsoni. The sequence continues at coordinate 101,388 of NW_019213828.1, read as the reverse complement.
TGGAATTGATGATATCCCTTTAATATTTGTAAATTTTATTCACACATGCAAACATTTATCATTTTTGGTAAATTTCTGCTCATCACGTGCTAATATATGGGTAATTTTTCTCGTTATGTTCACATCACTAAAAGCGGAAAACGCAGAAATAAGTCAACAGTATTTTACATACCAACGTCCCCCTTCTCAAGTTTGCGTATGTCCAACCTGAAGCGGCTATCAGTCCGTGCAGGCGCTGTTAAATCTGCCATTTTGCAGGCTAAGACGGAAGATGGCTTCAAAGGTGCTCCTTCATGTTTAGTGACGGTAGTCTTTTGGGCCGTTTTTGCTGGCATTTCATTTAGAGCCATTGCCATTGACGTAAAATTGTAATACTCCCCAGAGTTGGCAGGGCGCGGTTCCGCGCGCCAAATGGGAACGCGGCAATTATCCGAAAAAAAAAGCTCCTTCGCCCAATATCCAGAAAGTTTTAACAGTTCCTTGCCTCCTGCATCCAACATCTCTCTGTAAAAAGCAGAGACACAACCAGATCGAAGTAATTTACTACGCTCAAAGTAGAGAACACAGTATCAGGTAGTGCATCAAACGAAACGTTCGCTAAGGGCCTTAGTTAATTATGTATTGCTTTTTGGGCGTGTAAAACACCATCGTGAATAATAAAGCGCCGTTCTGAACTTGATCCTAGGCTAGAAGGTAAGCTGCCTCAAGTATCGTAAGTGATCTAGACTTGCTCGGTTAAACTATTCACTAATCTCGATTTGTACAACCAGAGTTGAATCGCATTCAAGTTTTTTTTTAAGTTTTATAATTTGTGGGTAGTAACTACACGTAGTCAGTCCCAAATATGTACCAAATTTTCACTTACATGGGTGTAATCAACCGTAAATGCAGGTAAATCAAACAGGTGCCTTACCCTTCTATTTTGTGCATGTCTTCGGTCGTTTTAGATGAAAGGTAGCGTATCTGACATCGGAGTCCGGTACGCTTGCAATCGACCACCTGTTCTCCACATTGTTCTAAATATAGTTTTCCTATCAGGATGTTGTGTATACGGCAGTCCACATTATTCCACTTATATATTTCATTGGCTCTCTTTAAAAAGCGCACGGAAATCGAGCCTAAAGATCGGAAAACCGTTATTTTGTCTGTATATATAGTCTAATTTAGGTCCTAAAATATTAGGCGAAACAAGTTATTCTAACGACTAATATCACAAAGGCTGCGAACGAACTTTGCCTAAATCCAAAAGAATACCGCTTCTGATTAACAATAGACTCGGGCTAGAGAGGAAAAGCTTACGTATGTTCACTTAACGTTGTATTATTGCCAATGATATACATGTACCTGAATAATATTGGAATCAAATACGTTGATATTTCTAAAACAAAAAAATAATTGTCTTTTGTTTTGTTTTTTTTTTTTGATTTAGCTTGCTTTTGGGATCGTTGACGCAAAAGGAAGGTTATAGAAATGGATGATTTCGAACGTAGGCTGTCTGTTGAGGTTGACCGAAATCTATATTGTTTATATATCTGTATTGGTGTCAATTTTAATCAATTTAATTCACATTAATATCCATATTATCTTCCATTCCTTGCTGCAGAACATCTTTTCAATTTGGAAATTATTCGAAATTTGTATTCACTGCTAAACTAGGGAAGCCAGTAAAGCAAATAAACTTACCATGAGGCTTTATCTCAACACTTTTTCCCCAGAAAGTGAGGCGAGGATTGATATTGCAGTCGATTTCGTACGTCCCTCGGCAGCTTTCAGCATATAAAGCTGAAATAGGCGGGTGATGCGATACCTGTTCGCATACCAGACGAAAACAGCCGCTCGCCTCGTTGCTTCTACGTAAAAACGTATGTAAAAATAAATTGATTTTGGAGTACCACTATGGCCATTGGTTTTTAAAAAGGCAACAGATGACGTCCCAACTCTCGGGCAGTAAAGAGAAATAGGACGGCCAGCTTGTGCATATAAGCTGCCGCGAACATAATAGAGCAGCATTGAATGCGGAACGGTAAATCATACGACCACATATACGCCAAGTCTCTGGCTTTTGGAACGGAGATGCCTTCAAGCTAAAAAATTTCCCTTAACGGTTTTCCAGCAGAAAGGCAGCAACAATTACAAATCCAAATGATGACAGTCATGATCTAAGAGCATAATAGAACGGTCACCATTGACGTTCATACAATATTAGCGACAAAATCAACGTACTTATACTGATGAAGTAATTCACGCTCGGAAAACTGTTTCCTCCTTGCTCTTCAGGCCACATAACTTCGTTAATGTCAAGCACAAATATCTGCTGACTGTCGATGACGCTAAGTCTGTGTTTTGATAGAGTTTCTTCCCGCCAGAGAAGAACGTCTACCATGAACGTTTATAAGAGATATCCATATGAGGAATTAAATGTTTTAGCTTAAATTACGATAGCAGAATGGAATCTAATTATTAAAGCTGTACTCCGCCACAGGCACACTTTAATGATCCAATATGTGCAGTTGCCTGTGGAAATTTCTAGTAATGATTCGAAAGCTGCACCTTACGTTTTCATTGTGCTCGGTCTTAAACTGAAACTATAATACATTTCACAACAATCAATTAGCCTCAGATAATTATCTAGTTTCTTATTTACTTGCTTCGAAATTCCTCTCACTGGGTTGAGTGGCCGATATCGTAAACGAAAGTAGCCCAGAGCATGTCCATCAGATTCGTTAACAACAAACGGAGTAGCAACGCCAGGGCTGGGGCAGCAGATAAAATGCTACCTTTTAACATCTTAAAGGCAAGCACGTGTATATTTTATCAACAGAGGACAGTCTGTTCGAGGAACAGACTCATCCGCGGAGGCTCTTGGCTTCTGCTGAACCTTGTCCCCAGAGCGTCATTCCGAATGATTTGATCTCTGCGAGGTATTTTCAAACACTTCCATTACGTATCTCAACAGCATAGATAACGAAAATAAGATCCAGTAGCCTTTTCCATACGTTCAAGAACAATCTATACGTTACCAGCATCTCTGGTAGGTGAAATAGCATAGATATTCTATCTGTTCAGTCGTTCCGAAATAACTGTACAACGTTCTTAGTAACATCAAATGACAGCTAAACACTAGCAATTGCCTAGGCCATAGGTGGAATGGTGGCTAAAGTCAATTTCAGCTAAATGGTGCGTTCGAATTGACGAAAAAAATCCACGAAGATCTTCCTGATGCCAATGGAGGGTCATGCATTTAAATATTGGGTGGCTGAGAGGTTGAGCTCGCGCACGCCATGATTTAAAGTGCCTAAAGGGGCTTCTGAGGCTTTCCAGGCGGAGCTGTGACATCTTGCCGATTATGAACACTAGGTAGAACTTACAGACGCTACAATAATTTATAATGAAAGTTGTGCGTAGTTTTGCCAAAAATATTGCTTTAAAGCATTTTATTTTAGTGTGTGTTAATTTTCCATCGGTTTACACGTGTATATGTGAATGCGGCCAAACAAGACTATTCAAATCCACTTTTTCACACGCTCGAATATACTATTTAACTGAATAATAATCCAACAGCCACTATGGAAGTGATGCCGATTTGTATGCCACTCGTTAAGGGGCAATCAATACAGAACCCTAATAATGATGCAGTGTTTCCTTTTCCACTTTGAAATTATTCGGACAATAGTGCAGTTAGAACGCAGCTTGAAAGGAAGAGTAGAATCTACATAAATGGAGTATATTAATAAAGGCTCACCTGTTGAGCTCATAGGTTTCACCGAGAATTGGATTAAAGGGTTTCCGAAGCCTTTCGAGGTTTGAGCTCAGACTAGCCACTGCAAACGCTGTAACAAACTGCATACGACGTACGGGATCGTTCTCCGCTGCTGCTTGTTCCAGCAAATCCGAGTACTCCATTATCTCGGCTAATCGTTGAAGGAAACTTAATGGCTCATTAATTTCCACAGGCATAGCTAGTCGATATAACTCCTGTGGAAATATACACGTAATGTATTATTGAGCCGACAGCAAGAAAGTTGTTCAGAGACAAACAGTTGTTAAATCGTTGTGTTGTTACCTTTCCGCAACACTTTTTGAGTATCGACCATAACGAAAGTCGATATTCTATCTGGGGATGAGGCAAGCGATCGCGCCCCCACTTCGTTCCTTTTTCTGCATTGTCCAGGGGCTTTACATTTGAGTTGGCAGGCATCGCCGAAGGACCCGCCCACGGAGTACCGGAATAACTATCGAATTCATCACAACTCTCCAATTTTACCGATTCTGTCGTCTCACCACCCGTTGACATTGCTGGAGATTGTCTAGGGCAGTACAACATCACAATGTTAGTTAGTGCTATGCAACGCTTCCTCTCAATTCTATCTACGGTTATTTGGCTAGTTCGCCTCATATTTTTTCGTCTTATCTAGAACAATTTCCTACTATCTTGGACCAGGCTAATCCTAGTTCACGTGGTGTAGCGCTAGACTGACGTATTTTTACGTTACACTCAATGCAGGTTACCTGCACAGGCCGTTTGCAGTTTGTATGCATTCAGTCAGTTGACTCTGACCGAATGCCAAAATGCCAAATGACAAAAGCGAGTTTGGTTTGGCTAAAAATGTAACGAATAAATGGTGGAAAAATAACGCGCATTTGTAACGAATTCGGCAACGTATAGAAAACCTTTTTGTTAGGTGTTTTTTTTTCCAGCCTACACAGCTTTCTATGCCCTAACACGTGAGTGTTCTTGACACATTCAGTTACCGACCGTGGATTCTCATCGACAGTTGGTCATCACAAAACTTTTGCCCTGTAGCCAGCGTAATCATCCTTATGCAATGTAACTGCTTAGGTAAGTTACCATAGGTTGATATGTATGACTAATTATGATCGTAGTACGTGTTACTTGAGAATTTTTAATAATACCCTTAGTAAAGAGCTATTTACCATCATCGATACGTTTCTGAACCAACTCACCGCTCTGTCTGTGTAAGCCATGGCCAAACCTATTTCTATACTACCTGTGAATCGGCCATGTAGTATAAGTATAGAGGCCAGAGGCCTTCACTTCATTGAGATAGCTGTATCTCAGATAACGTTGCTCGTTACGCATAACATGGAGAAAAATCACAAACATCCGAGTGTTGGCTTTTAGCTATCTTCTGTATTGTAGTCGGGTCCGATTTGCGTCGGTGTCCTACAGACATTATAAAACGGTAAATGAATCCATTTCGATCTTCTGCCCGTAGTCGATGTTACAGTAACTAAGTGGTTCCGTACTGCTATTAAGCAACACTTCAGATGGTCTTGCAATGACTATATTATATAAAGACTTCAGAGAACTGAAAAAAGCAAACGCGTCACTAGGTGTAGCTGCGAAAAGATGCTTGTATTGGACATCGTTCCTGTCATCAACGCTCATTGTCACTGTCATTGTGGGTTCCTTTCTCTACTCCATCAGTACGTCGTCACTTAAACGACCGCGCAAATGGCTATCCGCATTTTTTATGTGGTTATGACTACTCAATGATAGAGTAAATCAATTTAGATAGTTAGATGATAAAATCCAATATTTTCATGAATGCACGTGGCTAGAGTACGTATTTACGTGTGAAACGTTAACTATAGTATAGATTACAGTACAAATTCGGAGGGGGGACAAGGTCAGTCCTTTCGGCTCATGGGCAGACTATACATTTTGCGTACTTACAAATTCGGTTCTCGCAATGGTTTTAGGTATAATAGAGCGTCTAGTTCTTAGTTTTATTAGACTTAAGTTGGCCTCTTGCCGTTGGTCCAGAGTTTGAGCATTGACATTACAAGACAAACTTGATAGGGAGCGAATGCGCGTAAGTGTTAGTTTTAGTATCGAAAAAGCAGCATTACTGAAGTTTTTGTAAGATATTTTTCACTTCAGTTCACTTCAGATAATATTGTTTGTTTTTTAGAGTGAGGTTCCTATACAGCGGGACAGCATAGGGGTCTACATGAACGAAGTGATCTGTACAGGCGAATATTTGCCATGTATATATCATGGATTTAACACAATGTGTTAGTTAAAATTTACCTGACCGCTAACGTTATACAAATCTCCTACGAATACAACCCTGTAAAACACGTCATATAGAACATTGTCTTCCAAGATGGAACAGCTCGTTGAAGATTGCTTTTCATTCCACCGCATTAACAAACAACTCCGCCAGCTGTTTCTTTAAATGTCAGTAAAGTCGGTGTTAAAAAATATGGAAGGTAGTGTTTTTTGTGTGCGATGCAAAGGAGAATCAGGAAAGCCGTGAGATGATCTGTGGATAACATTGCCACTCAAAAGATCATTGTAATAACCGCAATAGTTGCAAAGCATACGTCCGCAGACCGCAGCATAATCAACTGGCCGATATAGGTTCACATATGATCGCATTGCATGTTTTATAAGCTCAACCCTAATTGAAACGACAATACGAATGAGGGAATCATTGATATAGGTAGGCTGAATACTCGGACTATAGCATATTGTGTGAGTATTTTTAAGTCGATAATGTCCCATTCCGTCTCAAATCCTCTGATTTGAGGCTCAATGGGACTGCTTATATTGAGCACAACAAAGGAAACGGATGACCCTGAGAGCCCCAGACAATGCATAAAAAAAAATCACTAACGTCGTTTTTGAACCCTACGTCAAGAATGTCAATCGGTCAGATACATGTCAAATAATCTTACTGTATAATAGGTAATTGACAAAGTGTGTACACGTTAATTTTTCACAGTTTACTGCCTATCGTTTAATTACGTTCTGATGATTTTCGGGTAAATTGTGTGACTTCTGTAGGGGCAATTTGGAATACTTATTACTTTCCAAAAGAGCTTACCTCCATCCTAGATGAGGTCGAAACCTTGTTAAGAAAGCCCGTAACCATTTCAGCATCGCTTCCACTATTAGCTTTTGATAGACTACTACCAGTCAATCTCTTATCAATCACCCTAGCTTCGGTGAGCTATTGATGAGATCGAAAAATAGGATAAACGCGTCAACCATCGGAGGGCTCTGTCATGTAACCAAAAACGCGAAATGTACACCCACGTAATTTTAGGTATTCTTTTCCGCCAAGCGTCATCTACACATAAAGATGTTCAATCGGATGTCGATTTTGTTATGTGATGGGCCACGCTCACATTTTACGTTTCCTTTCGGAGTTCATTCAAAACTCTTTCGGTGTAGTCAGTACTTCTTATCGCTGCAATACCGCTAGTGATCTAAAGCAATACTTAAATAACCATAAGCAATTACAGATCGACTTCGATGTTTTTACCCATTAAAAAGAGCCTCGAAGTTCGATTGATTGTCGCTTACGCTAATTATGACTTCGTTCTCTCCATTAGGGACTAATCTTTATGATGGCGATGGTAATAGAAAATCGAGTTCTTATGTTTTTTTTTTCTGTTTTTTTTGCTTTAGGTTCAGCTTCAGTAATCGTTAACTGATTTCTTTGAAAGCTGATATTTTTAAAATTTTTACGGTAGTCACGTATAGTTTGCAGAACTTTGTGATGATAATATTTCGTTTAAAATAAAAGTAAAACTCGTAAAAAAGATTACGTTGAAAGGACTAAAGGAGAAGTTATTAAGCGTTTCAACAATCCGTATTTACTATCAATTGTTGACTGTTTGTTTTGTTTCGTTTCGTTTCAGAATCATTTTTGATTATTTGTCTTTTAAGTAGTTGAAAATATATTCTGGCAGTGATCACTGGCCATTCATTGAGCGTTATGCGAAGGACCTGTGACAGCGACAAATCAGAAGCTAGCCTAAGTCTTTTATTATTTTTCAACGTTATTTTATCTTTGGCTAGTTGTATTCTTTTAACCAATAACTAGGACAAATGGCGATAATCGACAACTCCGATAAAGGGCAGCAGCAGCAGCGGCAGCAGCAATGGGAGAAACTTCCACTTTCAATCGCACACTTTGTTGATTTGTATTAATTTTATTGATCTAATTAACATAAGATGTTATTAAAGTACAAACAGAAAAAGATGTTTGCATCGAAAATTTCTAGCGCTTTTACACGCTTTGAATTTTTCTAGCTTGTTCTATAGTGCTGTACGTATTTGGTGAGAATTATGATCAAGGTTTTCATCTAGCTGAGTCGATGACCATTGTCGAAAGGCTTAATTGAAGCAATGCTTAACGGCAGCACTTTTAATGGCAGGACATTAAATTCGAGCCACTCGAAAATCAAGGGTTCCACGCACATCGTATTCAGCATAAATCGATTCTGATTGCCGACTAAGATTCGTTTGTTAAGAACTGAATAATCTTGAAACATCAGAAACGACCAAATCGTACGCTATCAATTCCTTTTAAGATTAGTGACTTGCGAATAGTAACGGTCAACAAGCGGAAAACTTGCACCCATCCTAGCAACGTCTTCGCATTTAACTCCACTTAGCCAGTGGGGCTCCAGTTGTCAAAGAATAAATTATGTGTGCCTATGAAAAAATAGTGATCGACCGTGCATGTAAAGGTTGCGGTGCTGCATTCGACACAGTCTCACCTCTAGCTTTGTTGTATCAAGGCAGAACGTTTCGACTCTTACCGCCGGTAGAAGCAAACGATATGTGTCTACACCACAACTCGTGCACATACCGCCACGCGTGCCTCCGGTTTTCAATCGGATACGTTAGCCACTACTAACCTCGTGAGCTCGTATCTACCTAACCATATATATCATGATTCAGCCTTGAGAAAACCACTGTTTCCGTTTGCTTTTTGACTTCCGGGATATACTTTCTTCGTCCTTTCAAACCTTTACAATCGCAGTGCCTTTACGTTGAGCCTTAAATTAAACTATATTGCCTAGATGGTATTCTTCGTCAGTTAAGGTCGATAGAACTATTAGTGTACAGCTACATTTAATGAGTCGTTTGCGTCATCCACATTAGCACGTAAAGCTTAAATATAGGTGTCGATTGATAAGTGTCAGCGTACCTCTTTAGATGCTCATATGGTAAGACAACAGATATTTCACATTTTTACGCAGTTGAGTGAATACATGGGCTTATCTCTAACTATTATTTAGCGAAGACATAGTAGACAGAAGATTGTAGAAATTAACAATAACATTTCGATTAAGGCCAATGTAAAATTGAATCAGAAGTTTGAATATCCGGGATTACGGAGATGTAAAACGTTTGCCTACTGAGAGGGCATTTTAAACTAAAAACCATGGTAATTCATTAACTTCCTCAGGTAAGTGTTCGTATGTGTATTGAGCAAACATTTTGTGTACACTTGAATAAGTAATAGGCCCTATCTGTGAATTCTGAAACAAATTAGTCATCTACTATTTGCATTCCATGTAGCGTAATGGGTTGGAAAAGTGTAGAATAAACAATAATTATTGGAATAAATAACTACAAACTCGGAAAGTTTGTTGCCTCAATTTCCGCTTGATTGGACCGTATCTCTCGAGTTTTACTTGTGGTTACCGTTCCAAGCAGATCCGACGCATACAGAAATGACGTACATTCTGCGTAGTCGAAGAAATATGTCAGGACTTCGAATATCAGGAAGTAATTATGGTTTGGTAGGCGTATTAGACGGCACTGCTCAGAACGTCCGACCGCGAGTTCTACGAACACGCTAGTTCAAATACCAGGAGCACCTTCGCATCCTCAGAACCCCAATCGAACGAAGCACTGCGTCGTTCCTGACGACTCATAAATGCCTGTAAACATAAAGCGGTCCAACACTATGGAACTCGAAGGTCCGTGCGCGTTGCCAAACACCGTTAACAAGCTTGAGTTTGAAATGCTATCCCGTACAAAACAGAGCTCGCAGTGGAGTGAATCGCCAAGTAAATGTAACGTGTGGTGGCACTACCATCTGTCTTCAATGTCGACCGTCACAGTAACAAATGACCAACTGACAATAATGCTAGACCAGCAAAAACTTTATAGTGAAATTATAAACTACGTCACCTATTTTGTGGATCTTGTAAGATAGCCAAAAAATGGTCAGATAAAATAAAAAATACCGTTGGTTGGACGACAACGGTGATTATTTAATTATTTTTTATTACCCTAATTCCCACGAAAATTAGCAGGTGAACAGCCAGAAGTGAGGGTACCACACAAAACATTAATTTAAAAAAGACGGTACTCATTGCGGTTGTCAGAATGGAAAAGTGTGTTTTTGTCTATCTACTGAAGAAGAGTTCAGTGCCGTATCATCTATCGTCAAAGATTGAAACCAGCTAGACCTTTCAAGGAGCAGGAACATTTCTAAACAAGAACAAGCAGCCTGTCTACGTAATTCTACATGCTAGCTATAATGAATGTGGGAATTTAGAAAAAAAAAATCAGTTTCCAGCTAGTGTAGCAAAACTCGCAACTGTCTTAAAAATGCGACCGAGACAATGCGTGCACAGCGCGTCTCAGAGAGTAGAGGTTGGCATTCGTATTTCTCTGCAGAAAACACAGCAGAGCTTGTTAGAGAGGCGCAGCAAGAAGAATAGTAGTCTTTTTAAAACAGCGAAGTCCGAGTAATTCCACCTCTGAAGTGAGACAACGCAAAATAGAATATAGAAACGGGCGCGGATGTCATGAAAGGCCGCGGGCAGGGGTAGCAATAAAGACCGGTCGTAGCAAACGCCTAATTGCCAAGGCGCTCAAAAAATCAACAGCAAGATCGTAGGCCACAAAAGGCAAATCACAGATCAGACAGGCAATGGACAGCAGAAAGGACGAGCGACGCAGTACCCCGAATCTTTCTTTGCGACCCAACACCACCCTCTAAGCGATCTCATTCCAGGCGCTTTTCAGTGTCTGGGTATAAAGCAAGCTAAAAATACTCCGGAAAGACACAGCACAACAAGACTTAAGATAGTTAAAATAAGTTTTGCGAAAGCATCTCTTCTTCGCTACCCATATTGTCTAGATCCGCCCTGCTAACGATCGATGTTCTAATAGTAGTACAGATGTGAGCCATTTCTTCATTCAAATCGCTGAATTAATAAACTACAATTTATTTCACCTTCCATGTCAGCAACAGCCAACGGAAGTATAGCCACATGTTATAATCACCGCCTGAGCACAATGTAACTGGTTTCCATAAAAGATAATTGTTCAGTAAAAAAGCGATGGATGTTCATCCACCGGTGTTGGAAAGGGACAACGAAGTGGTATGAAAGTTGGTCAAACGCTGTAGACTCAAAAGTAAAAAACCCAACGATCGTTGCCGATGATTCCAATGTTAAAATCGACAGGTCATAACTGTGTTTCATGAGAAGGCAGAAGACAGGTCTATATACCATGATAGATTCCGGTACCCCAGTTTTGGTACTGGGTCTACATGGTACGATTTTCAACCGCCTCATATATCTGTTGACGGAGATTACAGCGCTTATAGAAGATATGCAAAAAAAAACGTCCAGTCTTCCAGAAAACGTAGCGCGTCACGAGAAAATTGGTTGAAGTATATCCTTCATTTTGCTCAATCATACGTAGCAGCAACTGGATACAGGTGAACAAGGAGCAATTCATACGGTTTATTAGAGTGTGTGTATATTTTGTGTATCGTGAAGCGTATATGAAATGTCACGAACACGTTTGTATGTAAGTTTTATAAAGTTATTTATTCTAGATATCGATCCGACGCGTGTAGCCTACTTACGTCAATTTAATTCAAAACCTAAACATTTTATATATTCTGTTTGCAATTATAAGCGAAATGAGTATTAATAATAAACGTTGTGAATCCACGTGCTGCTTTATTGTTAATGCTCGACTGTAAACTAAAAAAAAAAAATTAAGTACTTTCGTTTACTTTTTAACTGGCCTCTCTTTTTTTCTCTTCCATTGCCCAGCTTTAATCCAATGGTTACGCTTTATCAAAATTCTAAAGACTTGAACCTAAAATTATATGCTACAGTAGATGAAGCTGCTTGCAGGAACGATATCTTGTGAATATATATTAATTAATAAATTCAGATTCCTCAGCTGATCACGACTAGAGAATGGTAAAAGTGTCGTGATCGAACTCGCACCGTAATGAATATTGCGGACGTTATAACACGGCCTCGCAGACAAAGCTAGACTGTGTCGTCAGTCCCTAAGGTTAGTAGGCAAATACGTTACGCAGCGCACCATTACACAGGCAATAATGTAAACCTATATTATCTCAATTGAAACTAAAACCGTTCTCACTAACAACACTTGAAGCATATATAATAAATCGTTTAGTGTAATCTAAAGAATGCCTCCTTATTATCTGTAGATAGTGAGAAGGGTCGCAGCCAGTTTCATTGCATTAGACAAGTAATAAGATGATGGAAATAAACAGAGAGAATTAAGATTAGTTAATCATAGATATAGGAGCCTCTTCGCGTCTATAATGGCTTTGATTTTTGTAGAAACCCTTTGTGGTCATGAAGGTTTTGAGATTTTTAATAGTGTAATGTTCGCCTTGTGCGGTGTGCGAGTCTTATTTTGTAAGAAAAGTACTTTCCTCTTTTTTCGACGTGTTTCACTTCGCATGAGTACCGCGACGCGTTCTTCTCGCGGTATACTTACTACTAGTCCATCTATAATTATCCTTACAGCTGTTGCCTTTTACCCGACGTCGCATCGGGTAAGACAAGTCAGGCTATAATATATCAGCTGCATTAAAATTTCTTTTACCTATAACCAAAAAAGGCACACTGGATATGTCATCTGTTATTGTAGTTACGCCTTTTCCGTTTACTAGTTTCGATCGACTTGTTAAATGGCCTGTTGTAGTCCTGTTCGTTGTTAATTAGTCGTTTTGTCAGCTGGTAGCAACTCATAATATACGATTCTTTTCTAGTACTACTAAGCTTTATTTGCTCATTATCGTAGTCTGTCGACTTTTCGATGCAGGCACGAGCCGGTAAACTGCTTCACGTCAATTTGTGTGACACTCAAATCTCGAGCGTTTTTTCAAATAGTTTAAAACTTTGACGACATCTTAGCTGTTCACACATTGATCCTGCTGAGAGTTTCCGATGATTTCATAAACTTTTTTTTTCATAGTTAGTCAACCAATTCCAGGAATATCCTGTATCATCTACATCGAAATTTCCCGAACTAAAACAACAAAACCATCTTCGGCCGTTTCCTTCGAGGGAAAAGAGCACATTTTTTATGGTTTTGGATAGCAGGTATGCTTTTATCGTAATAATATTGTATTCTGAAGTATAGGGGATTTCTACAGAAGTTTTATTTGTCCTCAAAATACTTTATCCTAAATCTGAATTTAGACACTTCAACAGTTTAAACCCATGAATAAGCGCCAAATACACCGACGCCGACCTAATGCAACCCAGATTATCTAGTACATATGACTTTAAAGCAATCTAGCTGGCAATACCTTTTCGACAACCCAGTGAAATAATGTTCTCTATTGTACTGGTCTCAACGGAGTGGGAAGTTTGTGCTTACAGCAGATTACGGCTGTTGTCTGAGCTGAGTAACATATATTTTCAATGAGCAGCTTCTCATGCTGGAAAAACAATTAAAACTGGGGAGTAAACAAGAAGATTACACTATATTGAAAAGAAAAAGACCTCCGAAATATTAAATTTATCCATCAGACTGATAAGCACACAATACAACTAAAATTAGTTATCTAAAAAAAATAGCATTGGCTAAAGATAAGGCTCTGAAGAGCTTACTTATTTAATGTAGAATTACGATACGCCTTTCTTTTCAGGGATGCATTCCGTCTCTATTCCGGCTCGCAATGTTCGTTCTTCGGCCTCTGTGGACGAGGTTAAGCAACCTCCTAGTGCAAATGCATCTGTCGCGTATCTTCTAAGCAAGTTTCATGGCTAAAAAAATAGAAATTAAGATGGAAACGCGCTTTATCACGAGACAAAAAGCTAGTTTCGCCGAGGCGAATATTCGTTGAACCACTAAATGGCGGTACTTTACATTTATTGATGACAAAGGGCCAGTTTTAAACACTAGGCGGTCTTACCCACAATTGGATTGCCTAAAATTTTAAGGGGTCTTTAAGCGGTTTAGTAACGATGGCTGTATTTAACGTGTATAGTACAGATGAGAACATCGCATTACGTTCTTAAAAGGTGAAAAGACTTAGTGGAAATATAGGTCTATTAGGTGACCTGGAAATTGATTCTGCTGATTTTTGTTATATTTCCTGATGTGGCAATACTGAGGGGCATACTTCTACCAGAATAAAGAAGCGACTTTAAGGCTAATTCATCTTCAGGACTAGCCAGCAAATTTATTGTGTTTAGCTAATAGTGTTAAAAACATACGTTATTACGGGGGGTTTTGCGAACCCCTGAACGATGGTCGACTATACAGGAATCTTGGAGCTAGCCTGTCAAGATATACTTAGATAGCAGTTCTACCTGACGATGCAGGCCCAAGCATTCTATGTCATTATCAAAAAAGTGACGAAACTTTACGATATTGATGTTTCTACACAAGAACTTAGAAGCACAATTATGTTATGCACTTGCAATACCGACGGAGGGGGGGGGCTGACTATCATGAAATATCTCACAGAATTCAGATAGTCCCAAACGAAGATTCTTCTGAAAAAAAATTTTCGTTACTCATTTTTATTATATCTATAAATGCAATTTTAGGTTGTTCAGGAAATGAAGAGGGTATATCATGTTATTATCATATATGTCCCTTTTTTTTACGGTTTCCTTGTGTACTAATCTCTATATACCATTCAGGGGCGCTCTCTTGCCGAAGGTGCATTATGCAGTTTCACTGTATGGTAAACAAAATTTTATCTCTAACTTAAGATCAAAAGACGGATACATTTTTAGTTGCTACTATACTTCGCTGTTTGTCAAGGTGAAGAAGCTGCTAAGACGGTCCGGGATATTTGTACCGTGTAATCGGTACGGACTTTATGGTTACGACGACAATTCAAAGTAGATTTGCTACGACGCATGTAACAATATTTTTGAACTGAAAAATGTAGCTTGCTTTGGGGAACGATTCGAAATCTATCGAGACTGCCTGCTTGTGAACGGAGACGGCCCGAAAACGAGTCATGACTCGTCCAAGGGAATTAAGTGAATCATGCCATTTTCAGCCATCTTCACTCGGTAGGATTCATTACAAAATTCTTATATAGAACTATAGTGAGAAGTAGTGTCCTTATAGTAAAATAAAGCAGAGACAATAATGGATAGCTTCGGGAGATACATCAATGACAAAAATTAAGCCGGATTTTCATCTCAAGAGCCATGATTTGTGTTGCTGGGATTAGCAATATTCTAATAAGACGACTGATAAGAATTAGCTTATGACTCAACTGCATGGAGCAAAATAGAAAAATATCAAAAAAAAAAAGACCCGGTAGAGAAAGCAACGTCATCTTTGTCCAAGCAACACGTGCCATAGGCCAGTAAAGTCGCTAGCCAAATGTTTGAGTAGGAGGTTTTTGTGTTCACCAGACCACCACTCTTCAGATTCCCCCCGAACAATTACCATTTATCCTGGTCGCTGGAAAAGAAGCTTCATGATAGTATATTTGATTCTTAGAAAACTCTCAAAGCTGGTTGGATGTATTTTTGAATGTGAAAACTTGAAGATATTCAAGAAAGCGGAATAATACATTTGTTGAACGACCGGGAAGTCCGTAGAGGGTGACAGCGAATGTATAATGAGTTAATTTGTTGCTATAATGAAACGCTGCGTTTATGCTGGATAAAATGCCGCCATTACTTAGTTCCAATTTAACAAAATGCGTTTTGCTTGACTTGCTGTTAAAAACTGCCTTAATTAATTAATTAATTGATTAAATTAAATTAAGTGAAATTCTGATTTCGTCAAAGAATCTTCTTTTCTGCTCATCGTCGTCGTCGTCTACCGATCTAATTGTGCCACGACTACGTTTGTAATATGTTAATGAATTTAGTGTATGGCGTACCTGTGATGTACGAAAAACAAAAAAGACATAAATGGGATGAAAGCGTAGAATTGCAATTCCGTCGGTACTATTGCTTTACAATTTATAAAGGTTGTCTTACGAAATAGCTTCTGCCAATCTGTTACTGTTTCTATAGGAACCTATGACTGCCGTTCCGAGGGGAAATCAAAGCTTTTACTACATTTACTATAAAAATAAAGCTAAAGTCTTCCCATAGAGTTTCAGAAGAAAAGATTATTATAACAGCCGTGTATTTTAGTCGTACGCTAAATAGAGTATTCGATATGAGGTGTGTTAATAAGAAACGTATAGCTAAGCTGTGTACATTTTCGTTTTATCTTGAGGAGAATTAAGCATATGCCTTCATTTATATCTGCCGTAGAAGAAAATAAAATTTATTTGATCGAACGACCGTAGCAATCAAGTAACTGATCGCCCTAGACTAATTAAGTGATTTCCCTATAAGTTGATGAAATGTGAAATACTTAATTTCATCGTTTCTAGCCTTTTCTTTAATAAAATTTAGTTCTTTTTTATTTTCAATCAAAGTATGCACCATCATAATCTCCTGCTATAGAAATGCTGGATACAAGACTCCATAAGGTCTCGAATAATAAAAAAAAAAGATGACGACCTGCAAAAGCAACGTCTGATGAGCATAAGGAGTGATAGAAAGCCACGGACGATGCTTTCTGCGTTTTTAAAACCAACATACGTCTGGTATGAAATATGGCGTTGTCATGCAATCAGAAAGATTTAGTTCTATTCAATAATTTTGGCCGTTTACTGCATAGTTCATTCAGTATCTCGTTTAGTTATTAAGAGTACATTTTAGACAAACAACAATCGATAAGACACGATGGTATTAACAGTTAATTAGATATTACAAAAAAGTGCGCCAAGTTTTCAATATGAAAGCAATGGATAGTCACGAATAGAAGAATATTCACAAAAGAAACTGTCACATCTTTTACTGTGCAATACAATCAGACAACTGTGGTATCATTACAATACATTGTGAAATATAAAATTAATTTTTTTCAGATATATGAAAGGGAATGAACCAAAGTTAAGACAAAAAGGCAAGGACATCGCGGAGAGGTTCTCAATTATAGAGAGAGAAAAAAAAACTAGGTAAAAAAAATGAAGACAAAAGTAAAAATAATTATGCGAAGGAGAGAACAAGGATCGGTGGGGAATCCTAAAAGATAATCATGACTACTAAAAAGGCCGCTATCTAATCGTACCACATAAACTAGTTGATTGTTTCTCACATCGCCTGAGCCCCTTTCGCCGAGTGGACAACACAGAGAATGGAAAAGTTTCTCTTTTCAGTAAAAAGACGAGCTCGAGTGAGCAATTAAAAACATCCCTAAAAGTAAACCTTTACATCTGTGGTAACCCTTTACACCTGTAATGGACAAGATATGATAGCAGGAGAGATTCCCCAATTTGGAGAACAACCATTTTGACTTTAAGAAATTTAGTAAAGTCGTTGTAGACCTCGGCGGATGACGTTCAGTCTGTTTACTAGGAACGATTAAGAAGGCTTTTACAACCATTGCACATCGAAATTGAATGAGGGAGGAGCACTTTTGTATGCTCAAGATATATTCTATTGGAGTTGCCCCACCGAAGGTCTCACCAACAGAACTCTACAAGTACCTGAAAGTCAAAATTAGCATGGGATAATTTCAACTAGACTGGTTGTCCCGCCATAAATTAAGGTAATGCTTTCAATACGCTCAAGCGGCAAATGATAATATATGCAATAAAAGAAAAGAATATCTCCCCATACCTCCCTCTATGGCAAACTGTATTTCGAAACAAAGTGACAGGACCGACACTGATAGAGCCAAGAGATTTGCCAAGACCGCCGAAGTTGTTATAACTCGACTATTTGCTATTGTATAATTGTGAGTTTTTTTTAAACGATATTATACATAAATATGGCTACCCTAACCGCAGCGCGCAAAGTGGATGGTTTAGAAGGCAAAATCCAGGCTGCTCCAAAGCAAATGAGCTAACTGATAGAGGCGTACGAGCAGAAATTGGTTCCGGAAAGAACGAGACGGTGCTACTAATCGAAAAAAGCAAACCACATGCTCGTCTCGTTCCCATCATATGTAGTCGAGATAGAGACTAAGAACTACAATGAGACAGAAGTTAAACTATACGAAGTTCGTTAAAGTGCAGAAACTCCTAATGATTAGAGTGGCAAAACATTATTAAACCTCGGAGACGTAAGCAAATCCTCCTGGCGCCACGTCTCAGCTGGAAGATGACTGAGTTGAAAACCGACACAACATTAAAAAGGAGTAGGCAATAAGGTCAATTATGCGTATGTGGGATAACGATTGGACCGTTTTATTAAAGGATAACCGAGCGAGCATACGCTTAACTTAATTCCTTGCTCGATTAAGTGTTTCAACAGGAAAAAACGGCACCACCGCCTACTACTATGACAAAAGTACTAATTGAGCACAGAGCTTCTCAGAAATGCTCGCGCAAGCTAAGTGAGGCTATAAAATTCTATTTATTTCCGATTACGCATGGGAACATGGCAGAGGTGACGCCGGTATGATTGAAAGCTAGGATATATATGCCTATAAACAACTGATATAGTGAACGGAGCGGTGAAAAAACAAGTTCGAAAAAAGAATAATGAAAATAGTCTTGGAAGCCAACGTGCACAACGAAATAAAAGGAGGAGCTAGCAGCGTTTGATTCTCAGCTGTTCTGTTTATAACAGACCAGCGCATCGCTGTTTAGCATTGCTTCAAAGACCAGTCAGGCTAATACGAGTAATTTGGGTGCAGAAGACAAATGATGATTGTTTGGATCGTTGACATTGTCAACTTAAATTCAACGAAGGCTGAGTTTACCGGGATTAACGAAGTCTGAAATCTACACGTCCGTACTGTCAATGACAATTCAGGAACAAATATGCAACTCTTGATAACACACAACATATGAAAGCAATGTAAGCTCTATTAATTTTTGAGACGACAAAGGCGAGAAAATTACAGCTTCGTACAAGCTTCTCATCATAAAAATTATGAGAGACAATGGTTTTAAGAAGCCGAGCTGGGCAAACCGTCGCATTGCAAATTATGTACAAACGCGCGCTTTCTAGATACATTGGGGGGATCATGCAGATAGCTTCACTCTTGCTTCGAAAGCCTGATACACTAACATTTCGTGCAGGCTTAGCATTTACGCCGAAAACAATCAAACCTAAGAAGGAGTGACGTAAAAACCGGCGATCACTGCCAATCTTGCAATATGTTACGGTATCATGTTCTATGATTGTTATGAATTTTGATGCATATCTTTGTGTTGGGCATTTACTATCAAGGCGAATAAATATTTTGTTTTTAAACCTAGTATGACAAGACAGGATCATGAGCTCAGTAGCGCTCTAAGGACATTTGTCTGATATTTTTTTGTTTGAAGAGTCTGCAATATATACTGTTGCAATATATTGGTTCAGGATAAAACGTAGATTGAATTGATCGTAGCTATATAGGACATTAAAAAAATAAATAAATTATTTCGATCTGCTATGTGACGAGTGTGTTCTTCATAAATGGGCATTTTAGTCTTTGCCGCGGTGTTGTATCATCTATATCTTCAATCGAGTGGTCGTCTTTATCATTGCAATGGGATGCCGTATTGAAAAATGACTTTATTGTACCTGGCCGTTTATTCCGCAACGTTTAAGTAACCATTTCTATAGACAGTCATTCCACTCTAGTTAGGTGTAAGTCTCAAACAATCTTAGGGTGATACCCACCTCTCTTGCTCACTGGAACGCTTCCCTTAGCTAAGAAGCCAAAAGAAACCAATTTACAGCAGATTACAAGAAACAATTAACTGATGAACTAATTTTGAGCCAGCTTTGATAATTTATTCCGTTTAATCCCGTTATTATAGTAAACCAAATTCATGCTTCAAACAAATGTCGTAACTCTAAATGATAAAAATCAAGCGAACACAACAGATCCTACCTCCAGGACAGCCTTATGCTCGAGTATCGACAAGTGAAAGGTAAATTAGCTAGCACTACAAACGCGTTAAAATTGCGTCCTCGTCATAAAAGTAAAGACGGTTATGAGCGTTTGCTAGAGTGGTTCATGGACCCCGTCACCAATATTCGATTGACTGTAGTGTGGACTAACAATTAGGTCGTTTTTATCGTAGCTAACAATATAAAAATTTGAGGAATAAATAAAGGCATTTATTTGTTTACACGGCTTATGTAGTATGCGTTGGAGCGTGTGGTTTTATGGAGGTACTTACGTACAAAATATATTTTTAATAGCGGTCATTTTTCTTCATCATACAGTACTATTTTGACAAATCCCATCGCTGTTTTTTTGCTAAACTTTTGCTAGATCCAAGCAACGCTAGGTTAATTACCAGATATAATCCTTGTGTTGCAAAAATTTGTTTTATAAAAACTGCTGTGGCGCAAAGTACCCCGTTTACGCGGACAGCTCTCTTTCTGAAAGACTTTCCTTGCAAGCACTTTGAAAAGACGTGAAAAAGTAGCAAATAAATGCTCAAGGCTAAGCTAGTCCATGTAGTAGAAGACATTATACAAAACATTATAACATCTTTTTTCTAGGGCCTATGAAATTTCTCTTCTAGCTGATCCGTCTTTCATTAAGTGAGGTTGATTATTCTATTTATACAATTTGGCACATTGTGAAATCATGATCTTCTGGACTACAATCGGTCTGGCAGTTTTAACTTAATGTCTTAAAAACTAACGATTTTCTCGATTATATAAAAAAAAAAAGATCAAATGGCGAAGAACTGGCATAGTCGATAATTTGACTAGTCCTTTATACAACGTGAGTAAAATACGCATAGGATAAGCTTAATCAAAGCGGTGTTTCTGTTTAAAAAAAAAAAAAACAATTAAATCCAATGCTTTTTATCGGTCTACCCATCTTCCGATTGTTTTCAATAAACAGCTGTTAAAACACTATTGTAGTCGGCAACTAGCTAATTATATTTGTACAACTGATAATACGAACAAGATATTGTGTAATATCTTAAGCGTGAATATCCAGCAACTGTCGACGTTTTTCATGTCGGTATCCATCCAGCACAACAGCGTCGACTTTCATGGAAAAAAAATATTGTTGTTCAGTAACCTATTTTTTCAGCCAGTGTATGAGTCATTTTAAGCGAGTCGTCGTACCTCGTCGTAGCACTCCCAGACAATCCCTGTTGAATGTCAGGCGATGTGTCAATCACAATATGGATAAAAACATCAAGTACAAACAGCTGTTTCAAAGTTTTTTCACGAATCAACGTTCGGCAGACTCTTTATTAGAAAACTGCAATCGCACACGGCAAGATCTTTCGAACTGCTTCGAACGAAGTTTCGTCAACTTCCTTATTTCCCGGAAATCCGAGATGAAGCTGGTGTCCAAAATATACCTTTTTCTCCTATTTCGAGAAATGATATCCTACTTTGATTAAACGTTCAAGCTAGTAGAACGATCTGAGAGTTTTCGAGTTTGCGTTAAATACACAAGATTGAGGTTAGAGAAAAGTAGTCAAAAAAAGCATACCATATCTTATTGTTTAACGCGATATATATATATATATATATATATATATATATATATATATATATACATATATATGGAAAATCCACTGGCTTTGTATGATAGGCATAATTAACTCGATCGCGCCCTACTAGCTAGTACTATCTGCTGTTAACGCACAGGATGCATAGATTATAACGTAGTTTTCTTACAAAATGGTAATGCCTTAGCGCATGGTCGCCCGTCAGTCAGAAGTACTCTATAGGTAATATCACTATTATTTCTCGCCCGAAAAAAAAATTCTATGAGATGTTTGTTGTTGTGATCGACCACCTTGAGAAGATTATTTTTACCTGTAATAGAAAAATACTCTTTTGATCAAATAAAAGTCCACCAGGGCACCTCCAGCCCACCTTGGTTAGTAATAGCAACTTATTTTCGACCGACCTAACGACATATATGTAATAATGTTTAAGACTTATATGGCTACTATGTTAGAAACCTTGTAAAAAAATTTCGACAACGTTATTTGAAAACGTATGGTGAGTTGTTACCGACGGCCCAATTACTCTACTATACTCGTCTGCGTTACAAGCTATAATACAGCATGGAGTAAAGGCCGTCTGAGCAGTGTGTATATATGTTTAGATATATTAAAAAAAAAAGTGGAGTTCGAATGCGTAAAGGCAATCTCAACTTGTTCACAATCAAATAGCACTTAGTATTAGCAAGAGGAGCTTTGTATTCTCTGCTTTTTTCACCAACAAGGGTCAACTTTGGCAGTCCAATCGGATCAGTATTGGCAGTTGAAAGTTGGTCTCAAAGAAGTATTTGAAAAACAGCACTTAATACAACAAATAGTCCTATTTACTATCAGATGATTTTCTCGATTAGAGAAACAATCATCTGTTTCCCGCAAAGACAAAACTCCACCTTAGCTCGGCCAAATTCGTGACATAAATGCATAGACATATAGAAATAATAAAACGGCCCTAAGGTCCCATTGACGGCACGTGGTGACGCTCCAGAGTAACAGCAGCGGTGAAATCAGCTGATTAACATTTCCACTACCCTACGAAAATCGAAACTATTTTTGCTAGTTATAACGAAAGGGCTAGAGGTCCCGCCATCTCACAAACACTATTTTCTCTGCGTGCTTATACTGTAATGGATAGGCTCGAAGTTTTCCCTAGTTTCGCTATTTGCAATTGATCGTAGTGTCGCAATAGGTATGAAAATCTAAACCATTGATACATTTGCTTTCTTTGTATTTAGTTGCTATTAGCTGCATGAGAAGCAGGATTTGTGCGTGCCTCGTCTTCTTTGCCCTGCACAACTGTAGGTGGATTTGCTGGACAAATACGTAGAAACCGTATAACTGTGAATGTCAACGAACGCCAAAGACTGGATACAGTTGGCATCTAATAGCTTTTTGTAATAAAATTTAGATAGAATTTCTTCATGGTAGCGAAAAACAATATCGGATTAAATCATCTGGTGAAAGGTATGCGTGGCTACAACCATGTCTGAAACAGAATGTGTATATGTATTATTTCAATGCAGATACATCGTCTTATCGCAAACGCAACTCTATCCATGCAGTAGATACAAATGAATGCAGTTCGAATAAGGTCACTCGTCAATGTTATCTCCCATATACGTGTACGCACTCTATAAAGGTAAACGTCAGAAATTGTCAGACTTTTGCCTATCGGTTCATTCAGTTTCTCCCGTCATCATTCCTTTTGCTTTTTCGCCCCAGTGATATTTTGCAAACTGGGCGCATGTTATTAGGCGCAAGGCGGCGTAAAGCCGAAAAGTGTTTTTATCCTCTGCTCGACAGCGTCCAGCATCTATAGAGTTCGAGAACTTCAGCTTCACTTGGAACGTTGTCTATTTCGAAAGGTATCATTAATTTTTCGCAATTCTTCTTAAACATTGCCGTACGCGCACGATCGTTGAGATGATCGGGTCACCATATCCGTGGTCACTGATTGACGACCGTCTACGACAGAGTCAAGTGGTCGAATCATGCCACCAAATCGTAGAGTACGGCAGGCGCCGAAGATAACCGGAGACGAAGCGGCAAGAGTTTCAATCAAGAAAGAGGAATAGTACTAACGAAGACAAAAAGGAAAAAGTATTGGCCATCGACGAATACGGTAGGACGACGCAGAGTTAAAACCAACGGAAGCAAGGCAGATTATTAACACTGAAGCACTGCTGATGTTAGGGTTTGCTGACGTAAGAGAGATCTGTGTAGCTTGATTAACTCGACCCGCCATTGGGTGCCGATGATTAGTTCGTTACTCGGTTCGGCCATAGGGACATCATTGCCTGTTACGTCTGCTGCCCGTGAGAAGGGCGCTGTCGAGAAGTGTAGGTAACCCGGGCAATAGTTAAGTCATTCTTTTACTTTGATGTAAATCGATATCGAAATTGCGCTTTGCCTTTTTCTAAACCTACGCGTGGTGTCCCGATAGGTCCGAGAACTGCGTAGGGCGCAAAATGACATTCTCATCTACGGTGAAATCTGTGTGCTCCAAAACTGTCAAAAGAAACGCCACAATCCACTGTGTATCGATACTGTAGAAACGCTTAGACATATTCTGTTTCTGGCTGCGTGTTTACCTTAAGCGATGCTTTGTTACTATCAAAATACACGTCTTCTATTGAGCGAATGATATTAACTTTGTAGCATAACGTTTGAGTGTACGCATATCTTCTTCACGACAAAAGCCAGCAGGCGAGACTGTGTACGCTATATACAACAGAAGGCGGAAAAACGGTCACCATTTCAGTAACGTTGATAAAAATATACGCACGTTTGGAATGCACGACATTATTATTTAAATGAACCTCGGTTTTCTTTTTTCTGCAAAACCCTTTTTAAGCAGGTACTGATTTTTTAGTGTCTTATTATTATCATTTAGGTGTACCTATGTTCGCATGTACAATGGGGTTGAATATGAGAATAACGTCAGCTCTTCACAAAGCAAGTGCAAGCTGCCATTTTGAGGATAATTGCAATGTAAATAATTGACATAGTGTCAATGATCTTTTAATTTAGCACAGCGAAAAATGCGACTGTACAGAGATTGGCTGTAACAAGCATAGTAGCTAAAGTGAAGCACTTCTCTATGGTTCTAAATTCGATAAATTCGAAATTGTGCACGTTCAAACTAGGATAAAATGCCAGTAAATCTACGCAGCAAGCTCCAGTTGACATTCTGTCATGCCGTGATTAAGCTTGGTCTACGCTTTCGGTTGCAGATGAGAAAAATTGTTACATTGAAGGTTTTAAGTATCTTTTGTACAAGTCAATACGCTGTTTAACAGCATGAAGAATCTGTAATTAATTAACTGATACGTTGTCTTATTGAGACAAGTCAACTAAATTACCTTTAAGGCTATTTCTGTATTTTATTTCATTTTGTGTGCCCTGCACATAAAAACAATACCATCAGTAGTAATCTTGGGCTGATTAATGTCTTGGGGCGCCGAATATACGGAGCGCATTTTCCGCTACGAGAATGCCTGTTATTAATATTACATGGTTCGTATATTTGTACCTGCACTAACAACACCTAAAAAGTAAATTTAGGATAAATCTATGGGCTGAAACTAAAAAAGAA
The DNA here is from genome assembly GCF_002532875.2 of Varroa jacobsoni. Taxonomy (NCBI): domain Eukaryota; kingdom Metazoa; phylum Arthropoda; class Arachnida; order Mesostigmata; family Varroidae; genus Varroa; species Varroa jacobsoni. Next base: position 76,263 of record NW_019213828.1, on the reverse strand, counting down.
AGATATGGCAAATACCGCCTCGACATACGCACTCACAGCTGACCCGGCGTATTGTCGTATTGAACTTTAGCTTTAACGGATTCAGTCTCAAAGAGATCGGTTAGCCGCTGTTACCTACCAAGAACAACGATGATTTTCAGCAGGATAACCGACCTGAACAGACTTCATACATTTTTATAATAAGGCAACCCGGTAGTGAAAATGTCCAGTATATTGATGCACACGGTTTATGCCTCCGATAATGCTACTGCTATATAAACTTTCCTTAATCAATACGTTCAACATTACCAATGCCAAAGCTAGATACTTTTATTATCTCCCTTTGGCGTTCAACATGTAGCTCATCTGTGAGATTCGAAACAGGATACTTAAACCCGACAGAATATATGACTAGAAACATAACGAGATTTCAAATTCAGTTGGACATATGTGAAAATAGAAAAGCCCACAAAGAGTGTTAAGAAGAAGTTGCCCACTTTAAAATTTACCTCTTACTAAACTTATAAAATAAAAATAAAAAGGACTATTTGCACTTACTCCAAATAGGTAAACTATTTATAAGCTTCGATATCAAATACTTATACATTCGACTTTGCCCTTTAACTCGAGTACATCTCTCGTAAATAGTATCTTATAATAGAAATTAATATTATTTAATAGTTGCTTGTTAATATTAAAACTTGTCTTCATAGTGTCGTTAATATTTATTCCTTGACCTAAAATGCGCTAGGCTTAGAGAGGTTCAAACCAAAGTGTATGTTCCCCGGAGTTGCTTCACCGGTCGAACCTACTGAACGCCTTAAAAGTCCTACAGCTTAGAACAATTATATTTGTATATATCTTAGATTCGCCCCCTTTTTGTTGTTCACACGTTAAACCCAGTGGTCTGGAAGGCTCTTAACAGCTGTGTGTATGTGCACTTATGATCTCCACTATGATAACGATAGCTTGTTTGTTACGCAATTTATCGTACTCTCAAAAGCATGAAAACAATGAAAATATGTTAGCTAAAAGCATCGTTTTTTTTTTTTTTATCCAGGCCGTGCTGTCAGTTGTCGTGCCACACATCTATGAAGCTCATCAATGAATTTTACTTACCTAGCAGCATTGGCCGCTTTCTGCTCGGGCAATATCCCATAATAATTAGTTCCCTTCATATATTCTGCTAGCGTGAGCATCAGCTGGGGACGGCGTGCCCCACGTAGGCCTTTTGCTAGTGACAGTTGCATAAATCGTCTCTGGAGCACACTATACGTGTTGTAATGAGAAACACATTTTTTACATGCCTTCTGTTTTTATTATAATTGTTAATATACGCTTTTAGTATTGACGCATGTTGAGGCTACAAAAAGCGTGTTGTCTATTGCCATTTCTTCTCAAAAGCTTCCCTGACCACCCCGAGCACTTGACATGTCACCGTATCTATGATTTTTAGCCTCTGAGTCTTGATTTTTCGAATAATTACATTGCTCACCAAACTGACCTTTAATGATCTGACTTTTTGAGAGACGAAAGCATAATCAGTGAGGCGTCAATTTTCTGTGCTAAACTATATATTTGCCTCTAAACTAATTCTTGCTTTAGTAACGTTCAGTCGTGTTATAACTAGATAAACGGGGTAAATATTTGCCGAATGTCATCCACTTGCGTAGTTTAAGAAGTTAATCAAACTTTAAAATACATTAAATAGCCCCAGATAGGGTGGCTAGTAGAAAACGTATTGGCAGCCGAGCTACAAACACGATGAAAACATCTACACATGCTTATAAAATACACTATCACGACAACTGGAAACTTTGAAGAAGGCAATCTTACACGCAATGCAGAAGACTCAAAAAGATGCTATAGCATCATAACGGCGAGATTTCTGGCACAGTTTTACTCTAGCTTCAAATGCATTGTATTTCGTAGGCTGTGTTTTTCTCTATCGATCACAGGTTCCAAACATCATATTAAGTTAAACTACCAAGCTAAAAACCAACTAGCGATATGAGAAAAATCAATTTGCCTTCTCGGTCACAACACACGGCCTTGGCTGTTTGTTTGTTCATGGCCTGCATTCGTTTTATGTATTAAATGATTCTCGCTTTGTATATCTGTATGTCATATCTGTTCATTGCTGAGTGTTCGTTCGACTGCCTTTTGTTAGAGACGTACCTCTGGTGCATCTTTTGTGTTGATTTTTGTGACGCGTCGCAGATTAACTATGTCACCACAATGCAAGATGTCTGCGTGCAGTACGGCCAGTCAGCCACCATAACGTGAGCTAAAATCACATCTGTGAGCGTGTCTCCTGTTAGACCGGTCTTATTTTTCGATACTGCTCTTTTCTGCAATACTTTTACTTTGGCAGTTTATTAATGAAATGCTACAACCTTTAACAACTTGTTAGTACGGTTTGCGAAGAGGCTCTTATATTGCGCAGTCCGTTCTCTTTCGCTGCGAATATTTGACAAAATAGCCACAAGGCCACACGTATCTGTGCTGCCACACAATCAATGATCCCGATCGGTGGATAATGTTATGCGAATATTTATAAAAGGTAACTGTCGAGTATTGACTGGAAGGCTAGTTGCCAATCGTGTCAAAATAAGCGTCGGTGACATAATAGCAAGAAGACAAACGAGCCAGATTCGTTGGTGCCTATGACAAAAGAGCAAGTGTTTTTCATTTCCCTTCATATCTAAGCAGATAATCTCAATAAATAAACGTATTTGTGTCAAATAGGAAAGGTCTCACAAAACAATTTAGTTAGACAAACAACCTGAACTTTTTAGTGTAACTTTTGGGCAACTGGGCGTCAGTGTTATTCGAATGACATACCTTTCTATGAACCCTGCTTAGTAACGTCACCTCAGATCGAGCTTTAATTGATTAATTTTTCCTCGAAAAGGACAGTTATAACGAATGACTGCCCAATTAAGCAGCGTAACAAAGTCACGATATGAATTTAAATTCAGGCCCCGTTTCTGATTTATGTGCCTGTTTATTCGTTTTGCTCAGGTAGCCATAACAGTAACTAATGCAATAGACTACTACGAGGGCTTTTATGAAAGGGATCGTTCGATGTCTCTGACGACGTTGTCTCATTTGAAGAGCGCTAAGTCTGTAGAGAGGACAGATCCGCCGGTGGGTCTATCGTAACCATTGTACAGATAAACCCATTTATTTAGTAAACTAAGCAACGGAGAACTGACAAGCGTATCCAATGCTAAACACGCAGAACATAAGCAAACAAGAATTAGATAAGCATTTCGTCACTGTCGTCATTAGCATATGTATCTGTTATTATCTATTTTTATGTTAGTATCTGTTACTCATGGTTGTTGGTGTTCGTCTCTAACCTATTCGATTTTTTGAACGATGCGTTCTACATACATTACTTGGACGGCATCCAGTACTTTCGTGATTCATCGTATACGCGGGTCTTTCAATTAGTTTAAGTGTGCCGTCCGTTTGGCTGGCCGTATGCTAGCCGTTGCTTTAATGTACAAATACAAATGACCCATTAGCTATCTTCGGCGACGATTTTCTTCCTATGCAAATCAGATCGCGCTGTCGTACACATGTACATTTTCGCTGGTATCGTTGTGCTCCTGGGTGTCACATCGCTTGAGCGTCGATACCAGAAACATCGCGCAATTCGTATTGTACGCGGCCGTGACAATTGCCGTAACTGTTACTTCCGCCACCGTTTTTTTCGGTAGCAACAGCTAGTACTTCTAATATAGCAACAGCTATACTCTTCATATATTGTGTTTATTTGGCTGGCATCCGTTGCTACTGGTACCATTTGAGCTATCGTTATTTGCGCTATGGCCTACGAGTTGATATCTGGGTGTGGTGGCGGCAACGGAGCGACCATTGCGATAAGCTTAGATCAACAGGCTAACACACAAACAAGAATCGCGGCCCCATGCCACTGTGACACCGATACCGTTGGACAGAAACGACCCTGCAGATGTTGGCCGTCGACAAGAAATCTGTAGACATAGACCCAGTTCATAGGATTCTACACTTAACTGCGCAGCAAACTCAATCGACTGGTTGAGCTATTTTTATTTATTCATATTATGAGAACAGTTTAGCTAGTCACACCTAGTCGTTCATCTTTAGCGCGCTGCGAAGTACTATAGTAGTTGCAATGTAACGCTACGGAAGAAACGATCTTCGGAGGGACGCTAGCGTGGTCGATTACTGCTGTGGACGAGCGTGTGTTGCTAAAGGAAAAGGCCTCTGAAAACAGGATTTCAAACTGTTAGGGATCAAAGTAATGCTGTGGCATTATCATTAGGCATAATTAAATGATTGGTAGTTGCCCATTTTTTTGCATCTGGCCAAACGTTAACCCACTTAATTGATACTTTTAATTTGCAAATCGCACGTCAAACGAAGCCTGCAAGTTCCTGATCCACGATGCGGGCTTCGCTGTCCATCTCCTAATTTGATTTAATATCGCGCAGCTGTCATTATTACGTAAATTTCTTTAGTGGCAATTCTCTCTCCGTGACTGGAGTTCCGACGACATCTAGACCTCTTATTCAGCTCTATTGTTTTGTCTTGGGGAACATTTACGCTGTCAGCTGTGATCAGTTCTTCTGTAAGTCAGTCATAACTGCGAGCATGACGTGAGCTAGATACGCAGACTGGCCGTGAACCGACCCGCATTTAACGGCAAGTTACGCAGCAATAACTTCAGTTACATTTTGACGAGCATTTATAGTTATCGAATATTCAGCTTCGAGTTACTTCAACTACGAGTCAAAAGCTTCTTCATGCTACAAATACAGACAATGCAGTTTTCGTTTGATTAGACTTGGCACAAACGACTACTCTATTTTATCGCTATTTAATACTTGATTAACTTTCTAGTTTCCTAGCTTTATTTATCTATCCGCCCTTGTATCCTTCTGCCTCCAGCTTTCATAGGTATTTCTGTTGTTTCGATCTCGACACGTCATCAAAACCTGTGTCCAGTATTACTACGTTACTAAATTACAGGCAGGAGAGAATTGTTAAACAGGCAACAATCACAACAGACAATAAGTTTTTTTTTTGATGATTAGTTTATAGAACTTATGTACACTCGTTCTTGCTCAGTTGTAATATCGTATATCTCGTTTTCTCTACTCTAAATGATAAAAGCTGAAACCGTGGTTATCAATCGGATACCCTGGACATCTAGGTATACATGCGACCAGGATGGCTATAAAACATGTTCAGACCATAAGGTCACGTGACTACTTTTTTCGACGTCATCTTACCGTCGATTATCCACTGTCTGAAAAAGATGCGTGAGGGAACGTTTTCAACACAGCTACCTCTCTCTAAACTGCAATATACTGAATCAATTCAAGTAGATATGAAGATCGATTTAAAAAGAAGCTTTACATGTGACACCAGACGAATGTGACAATTCTGGATCTACGTGCCTCATTAAAAACGTCGCTACACATAGGTCAGGTAAATGGCAAAACTATTCTTACTTCGGTCTAACCACTAGCTTTTTTTTGCGTTTACTCATGGGAACCAGTCTTCGAAATCGTCTCAAAGACTTGCTCCGACCAGAAGGTCTAATTAGACTTATTATCCGGGGTTCCTTTTTTTCTGGTAGCACCGAAACTGCTACGGCTGTCCGGTTACCATGGCAAGGCACTCGAAGAGACGCACACTGATCGCCTAAAGCGTACTGCCAATGCATACATATTTACATGACAGTATCGCTATCGTTGGAGTAATTAAAATGTTCTTATTTCTGGATGCTAACTAGACTCTGGCAGATGAAAAACATTCGGTCAGCCATTCTTTCTCGTCTATATAAATATACACTAAACTATTTGAGCTATCACAATGGTACGCACAAAAGTCAGCGTACGATTAGACGACACGAAAGCGATTTAGTCAACTCTGAGAATTGAAACAGATGTAATAACAATAACTTCTGGCAGCTTTATCATCACACGGCTACGTAAAAGTGAACGCCGTAGATAACATGGCTACGTCTTACAAAAAAAACAAAAAGTAGAACAAAGCTCGCCTTATTTATTTACTACACAAACAACTTTTACTTTTATCATTAGACGTGCTGCATAGCAAAACTAACCATCTATAGTACCCTCTGCTACGTTTCAATATGCTGCCATAGCGATAATAATTTTACTAGAGAAAAAATGGCACCCATGATTATGATAATAATGACATGTTTTAATTAAAACTATCATCTTGAAGTGTAAGCACAGTCGCGTTTTACCGAGAAAAAAGGACCATATATATATATATATATATATATCATTCGGCAAAGTTAATAATCATTACCACACCCAGATTATCAAGCCAAACTACTATCGATAACTGTGATGACCGCCGCCGCCTGTATTTAGTACAAATGAAGATTAACAAGCATCGAAATTGATTCAGTTTTTTGACTAACATATCATACGGCTAAGTTGGCGGCCATTTTTCCGAACGCAGTAATTAGTGGCTCGCTGTGTGTTGCCATTACGGCGGTCGTAACATCGCTGAATACAAACCCAGACGCTCCTGTAGTAGGTGACGTATCTACGTAAGCTGCTATTGACCGTGCATATGAAGAATACAAAATGCTTTACGGTTTATCACCGTGAACAGTCATTGGAAATACGCTGTGTCTTCAAAGTTGAATATTTATCTTGCTTGCTATTAGACAAATGCACTCGCCATTAGCAACGTCCCTATACAAAAACAAAACAACCTAAAGAAACAGTCCAGCGAGCTTGCCAAAACGTTTGTTTATATTGTTGACACACATATCGACACGATATATATGGGGTCGTATGAACTGTTATCGAATTAGACAAATCAATATCTAAGATTTCTACATGTTCATCGCATTACTGCTCGAAACTTCTGTTGTACGATAGTAGTTTTGCACATTTCGAACAGAACCCAAATATTCTATACATATTGGAAAAACACTAGACCTAACACGGATACATTTGTTGAATTAAGTCGTGACACTGAACTACCTCTCACCTTCATTTTACGTACTACACTGTAACAAATATAAGTGTATATGTATATATATATATATATATATATGGTAGTCAGTGTTTTTTTGTGAACTGTTCTTCCCTCGAGAAGGTATTGAATAACGAATTTTGAATGCCATTCCACTACATGTTCTTCTAAAACAGCTAAACAACGCAGCATTGGACTTCTGAATAACTAAAAAGAAAGGAATAATAGTATAAATAGGATATAATAACATGAAAGGCAAGAACAACGGTTAACTAGTCGTCTTGTATCACAGGCAGAAGGTCTTTATATCGACAAACGATATGTGACTTGGTTCAGTGTGGGAATGTATATCCGCAGGTGTAGACTTGCTAATTTATATTTTTCTAAAATGGCGGTACACAGAAAGCCATTTTACTTTGCTGAACAATGAAGTGACACTTTTGATTTTTGCTTGGCTCGCTGCTGCGGCCAGTGTCACTGCATCCACTACACTGCAATAACCAAACACTATGTTAGACAAACTAACAAGAAGAAAGTGATAATGGCCTCGCGGTCCATCTATTTTTCGGACTCGCCGTGGATCAGCTTTGTCGCTTCGTATGTGTGTATTTATACGTCCTTGTTACGTTCCTCTAAGAAATCTAATTTAATTCGTTTACGAAAGGCGGAAAAGCGTGATGTCTACTTGAAATACATATACGTAAAAAGTATTTGCTGTGCCTGTGAGGAAGAGGGCATTGAGAACGTTACGATCAACGCCGCTATAATTGTTGCACTATAAACAAACATCTTTATTCGCATACGCCGTACATTTGACAGCCGTTGAATGCAAATACGCTCACAAAAAGCGTCACCTACAGACGCACGGTACAATTAACAGGTGTTCATTCATGTGAGTATACATTGATTTATCCATTCACTTATGTAAAAGGCTCTTCTTTTGAAAGAGACAAGAGTTCTACGACGTGAGTACGTGTTTTGTAAAATGAATCAATTGATTCTTCGTATTTTGATGAATCAGAAAAATGTCCCGTTATTGGGTACGACAGTGGTGTAGTCTGTTTCGCGATCTGCTGCGACACTATGCATACATAAGTAAGTTGCTTCGTCTGCTGTGGTAGGCTTGCCAACGGGCAAGCTCCTGTCTATCCGGTATTTAAAGTTACTTGTCTTTTCGATTTACGTTACTGCTGGCTGCAACACCGTACTCGACTCTCAGCTTCATGCCACAGGCAAAGGACAAAGATTATATTTTGAGGCTTAGCTGATCAATAGGCCTATTCAGGGATGAACAGTGGACTGCTTGCGTCCATCTGCATCTGGGTCGTAAATCGTCAGCGTGTACAGCATGGATTTACTTATATTGTTTTCTTGTTTAGGCGACCTTTTCTCGTTGTTGCTCTGCTGCTAATCATCCACTTGGACATTGGGCGTATTAAGCTTTGAGCCTGGGTAAATGCATACAGTAATAACAAATTCAGCTATGGGCCATCTTTCGAAACCTCTCATCTATCACCTCTAACCAAGTGTAGCTAAAATTCGGCTGAATGATTGAGAATGTAGTTCGACTCGGCTATACTAGTAACGTGGACGGGTCTGCTAGAACACATACGCTGTGTACCAACCGTTTCCATTCCATGTTCAATTAAAACAGGAGTATTACGTTATTTTTATGACCGAATAATTGAATGTGCTACTATAGAAAGCCTGTAGGGACGTTGCACTTAGAAATCCAATGGCACTGCATGAGATCTAACTTGGGATTAAACAGCGTTTTTCTGACAATTTTTGGGCACCGATCTACATTGATTTTTAACTGCAAGCAGCATTTTCAAAGCTTGTTCACACTGCGTGGCTTTTCATGATTTCACTGTTCTTGATAAGGGCAAACTTTTTTCCCTGGTTCAATTCACACAAACATCAGGGCTGAACTTATCGTTGCATTGTTCTAAATACTTGCATCGTCATCGAACACATGCACTATATTATAGTGCTTAGTGTCGTGACTGTATAGCCATTTCACGATATTTATCGCTTAGCAACTATCCGTTTCAATGTAACGTTCTTCTAAGCAACAAAAGTCGGTAATATTACTATGGAACTTTTAATTTTACGTTTATGAAACTCAACGGCATGATGTGACTCGAGTGCCGAATAGTGGTTAGCGTTATCTGCGTAGATATATTATACCCATACTATGAGTAAGTGAATTCTGTCACGTTGGAGTTATTTCTTATGTTGAAGTTATGGCCTGCAAGTAGTAATTTTCAAGTGATTCCAGAGTACAGGATTAAACAGTTAAAGAATCCGTTTTCTCTAATGGAAAATCGCGCACAACTCTGTACAGTTTTGTAAACAATTAAGAAAAACCAAATTTTTCACCAATTTCACCCCGAATCGTGTAGGCTCCCCGCATCGTTAACTTAATTATCTGTCCAGCATTTCTATTGCCGCCCAAAAAAATTCTAACAGCAAACAGAAAGTAACAGCAGCAACCAAAAAAATGCTTTGTAATTTTGCCGCCTGCTGGCGCCACTAGCGCGGCGACCCTCTCCCTTATCGCCACGTGCACCAGCTCCGAGGTTGACTCAAGGGCCGTTAGCTCGCGCAGACAGGTTTGTGGGATCGGCGGCAGTTCGATAGTTCGTGTGATCATCTGTAGTCATACGCGTGTAATCTTTGGTCAGTGTTACAATTGTTTCCTATGATCTAATGTGGCTTGAATAAAAAATCGCTACTTTCTTCATAGTGCTCAAATAGGAGTACTCGATTTGATCGACTTTGTGTTGGTAATTTTTGGATACGGCATTGCTATCGAGCAACCATGACGCTCAATACTAGAGTTGTAGTGTTTTTGCCTAAATTTTACCTGTTGTTGTTCGTGGATATATAAAAGAGTGACGGTGCTAAAAACATTTAGAACTTGAAGGATATCTACATGTGATACAGTTTCCCTTAACGGATATCAGCTTTGTGAGCATTTGGGAACTTTCTTTTAGGACACCACTCGTTTCTTCTAAACAACAACTGGACAAAACGAAGTAGGTTGAAAATATTATTAAAGTCATCATTATTTCAGCTTTTCAAGAACGTAGTCTTATATAGTGCAATAATGATGCCGATCAAGTTTTTAACCGAAGTTTTTTTTTCTTCTATAGGGCTAGAAAGCCCACTGCAGTTTACCTATCGATTAAAATGGTCGTTGAAATTTCTACAAATTTCGTCGTCGTCATTCAGAGTGAGAATCGCGAAATGACGCGTGCTGTACGCGTGCATCATTTACGAGTCAAGTACAATTGCCATGTCGGGTATTGGTATATCAAAAAAAAAAAGGTCCCCTGATTTTTAAACGGTACGCCGCCGCTGGCATAGCCGATTTGGGCAACGAGAAAGTATGATTCCCGAATGCCTATACGATCGAGTAAAAGCATACAAATCTCATTTAAGTGCAAGTGCAGCCGCTAACGTTTCTACATCTTCGAAATTGACAGACTCGTGTTGTACAATGAGGGGTTGTTGAGGCATGCGACTGAAATCAACAGTAGCACAACAGGCAAAAGACACTGTCACCGGTTTCGGATAATTAGACGTGACTACTGTCAGTTAATTCATAATTAGAAAGAAGTTAAAATCGACTGCTTTTTTTTCTACGGTACGATAGCGTAGGTGTGTGTATGGGTTTTGCCTAATTATGTACTAGTATTTTTTATTGTCCGCAAGATTTTTGTCGAGGTAATCATATAATCCTTATAATTTTCACGGAGAGGCTGAATCTCATTTAATTATGGCTTTGCTCTGTACACATATTTCTAGTCGCTCTTGAAAATAATATCACACTTTCCATAAAATCATAATTGAAATTATACACAAAGTTTTCAGATATCAAATAATCTTGACATATGAACTCACAATGATAGATATAGAGACTGCTGTTATTGCGTTTTTCTGTAGGTTCACTGGTAAACTTTTAACGTCTTGTTCTTTTCAAAACTTAAGAAGATCAACCGCTCTCATGGAACAGAAGCTTTACTGAACCCAACCCTCGCCAATAGAATTTGTGTCTAGTTAAAAACACATTGGTCATGATTTAGCTAGGGTCCTGGTAATAAATTTCAGATGGAAGGAAAATCCTTCGCTCACCCTTAAATTTCTGCCCCTATCAGAATAAGTTGTCAAAAGCCGAACGGACATAGGATGCGATAGGTAGATGGTTACCGAAACCTATCAAATCGGATTGGCAGTACCCGACATCAGTTCTATTCAGGTATGCAGGATTTCCGCAGCTACGTTATACAGTATCATGTGGCCGCAGACGGGCCTGAGACCTGATGTTTAATCATCCAGGTCACATCGATATTATTCATCGCTATTCTGTTTTTTGTTATTGTCGCTAATGAACCACTCCATTTTTCTACTATGCTATTATAAATAGCACACATACAGATATGGTAAATAAATGCGTAGGCAAGTACGCATACTTCACGAGTGTTTACAGATCTATTTTAACCGTTCACTGAAAGGATCGTACCTGTGCGGCCTCGTGTGAGGTCTATTCAGCCACAGAGGCGTCTGTACAGGTGGCTGTGTACTTGTTCGATTTTCCATTTTTAATAATGAAACGAAGAATAGTTACGCGATGTCAACAATGGTGCGGTGCCGTATTTCTCTTGTGCTCGGTTTTTACGCAGCGTTCTCAGGTACACATGCACAGAGGCACGTAACACTCAAACATGTACATAGACATCGCGGCATGCTTTAGCATGAATAATTCACGAATTCGCAAGAATCTGCAATTTAGCTCGATTTCTTTCAATTAGTATCTTTTTGCCATAATATCGGGTTCAGTGATTCAAATTTGCTGATATAGGTATATTGCAACGTGTTACTATGCCAATAACAACACACTCATGCCTTGTAAGTAGTGGTCTTGTAATCATGCTGTGGCAATGTGTTAGACTTAGGGATAAATGAAGTGATCCAAGTCCGAAGCTGAACGTAGACACGCTTCGTCTGGTGTTGAAAGTAAGATTTCGGTATCACGTAACGTATTTTATGTCAGTTCGGCTTGTGACAACTTATTCGGGTACGGATAGAAATTTAATAGTGAGCAAAAATATTTGACCACAAATGTGTTATCAAGAACCGAATTCGAGTCACAATAGTTTGTTTATAACATGCGAACAGCCCTTATCACAGGAACATCGGTAGTTCCGTGTGGTTTGAATCGCTCGCAAACAAGCGTATTAGGTCGCACGTGATTTCCATGCATTATTCCAGAAAATGAGCCATAGAGATCTTCAAAAATATAGTTTATGTTGGCACATTGAGCTAGCAAGAGTGTACCCGGTACAAACATTGGATTTTAGTACACGTGCCTATGCTGATAATCGCAAATCGTTTTAACGTACCGGAACAATTTCGGTTATTATCTTATGGCATAGACTATACAGGTCTGTTGAACACGTTTACATGCATTAAACGAGTCAAACTACACGTAACAGCATGAGCCCGTTCACGCAACATAGTCCACTGTATCCCCTGGATCGTGACTGAAGTGAACGGAAACGAAAGGCGACGTTGTAATACAGTGCGGTGAATTCCGCTTTTGCCAAAGGCAAGCTTGTCACTATACATTTAGACGACACACTGTAGTATCGAAGTGGCTAGACTAACTGGTGACTGTTGGCAATCTTTTGAAATTTGTCAGGAAATGCGAGCAGTCTGCTTGTCATTTTCCAGTTTCAGTTGATCTCATTTGCTATTGACCAAGCCCATAATGGTTCACATCCGTCGATTGGGCCCTCTCTCTTCAAGCGAAACAAACCCCAGTTGAACAGAGTCTACCAGGCGAAAAGTGCGGTTCCAGTTCCGATGCTGCCGTTTGTCCTTTGCTGTTAGCGCCACCGAAACGGAGGACGTTCTGTGGAGATTCTCGCTACAAAACGGACGCCACTTTCGCTCATTAGGCACATAGGCGGATAACGGACGAACCGGCCGGCAGCGGCCGATATTCAGCTATCGTTTCTGCCTGCAAGCAGAGCGAAGCAACGCGACCAGCTGGAAAAACAATAATTTTCATCTTGTCTGTGCACAGCTCGCTTGTTTGATGTCTGTTCGACGGTTACTTGCGCTTGTTGCGGAAGAGGTTTTCTGTCCTCCGGATAGTTCCATCTGGCCATGTCCCCTTTCTAGCCCGTTAGTCAACAGTGGTTTAATGATAGTTGTATGTAGCGATTTTCAACTGTGATCGTCGATGAGGTTATCGCGCCACTTCTGAAGGCGTATACATGTTTATATTACGCATAAGCGCGTCAATCTATTTGACTGAAAGGCTCAAGAGAGAAAGAGCGAATGGGGAAACGAAGCGCGCCCTACCGTTGTCGTGACTCATCGAACAGCTCGTCTATTGGTGACTAGCTAAACAGTTGGGCTTTGATCCAACAACCTGATGAAACAACTTGAACATCGGATTATCCTCAAAGATTGAAGAAATACTGGAAAAAAATTGGAACTCATGCTGGAAAAAAATTGCTATCAATTGTACGCTACCAGTAATCACGACACGTGTGCTCCGTGACGTTTTTTGTGAGATCACAAGTGCTGCTGACGTGTGTTCATCCATGATAATCAAATGCTTTGTTGCTGGTAGTCAGGATCTGACTCATGAGTTGTGATCTTTTCACCACCATATTGTCTAAGCAATTATTAAGCACCGGTTAAATGTACAACAATTCGAAGAAACGGTAGCACGAGCTTCATGTCCATTGTCTTTTGGCTTCCGCTAATGGACGATGGATGCTAATATGTAGTCTGTTTCTTTCTATATGGCATTTTATCATACGGTAGTTCGAATTGAATTTGTAGGAAATTTACATTGTAGTAGGACTGCGTTATTTCACGTATCAGATTTGCATTTACTTTCTACTGGCGTCAGTTTTAAAATATTGGAGTACATGTAAAAAGTATCTTTATGCCGTCGCTTTGGTCTGTATCGTTTCAAACTACAATATGAATTGACTGGCCGATAATGGTTGCCCAGTCTATACTGCACGGAAGTACGCTCTCGCGGATAGATTCAGCTAATCCATTCATTCAAATATCATCTATAGCGATTTATTAACTTTAAGTTATTTGTCCAGCTTAGGCTTAATGTTAGCTGATATTACGCGTCTCTGCACGCGCGAGCGAAATCTACAGCAGCGATGGCATCCGCCTTCCCGGCTTGTTTATGCTAGACGAGGAGAAACGACTCAGAGATAGACAATCCGCTATGCATCGATGGTTCAATCTTATTTCGAGCTGTTCATGCCACGTGTATCGTTATCGTCAGTTAAATTGTCTAGCTTGTTTGTGGACCGGGTCTTCCCATAGATCGATTCCCCCGATATTCGCCTATACGTACCTATAATTCGGCTATTCGCAAAAATATAAGTGCGTCAGATACAGAGCAGCGTATGTGCATACGTCTATGTGCACGAAGGGACGGCAATGTGCGTATTGTCAAAGTTCATTGCTGTTTATCGTTAGTTCATCCATGAGAGCTAGCAGCGAAAGCACATAGTAAGGTACTGCTAAGAAAGAAAAAGACACTCTTCAAGGCACAGGGAACATCGCAGGCCCCAGAAACACCAGGATGCAGTGGACCAGGTATCGCGTATTGTGGACGAGCGTACTCTCTATTTATCTATGTTCTATTCTACTAAGCGGACAAAAGAACAATGACCTAGGCTTTTCAGTATAGCAGCTGGTGATTTTAATAGACGGAGCAGTACGTTAAGGAGAGGTTTGTTCTGAGGAACCTACTTTCCTTAAGGAATTAAAAAAGGACAAATCTCGCGAAAATCCAACTTCTCAAGTGAATCGAAGCATTGAAATACAGGTTTGCATCTGGTAATTGAAGTCATCAAACATATGTCAAGCGTCTAAATAGTATGAACCTGATCGAATAATTATAATATCGTTCTTACAATGATTCGCTCTCGCCTAACACCTCAGTATTGGTTTGAATTTATATAATTTTTTTTTTTTACTTTACAATTCTTCCTTCGGTATTATCGAATCAGTTGCTGTAGAATATGTTCGGTATTACTGTGGAAGCGAGTATATCCTTCGTTTGAGCTAGCAGCGAACGGACGTTATATTTAGTAGAATTATACGACGATAAAGGAATGACTCATGATGAATTACGACAACGGCTTGCCGTTTGTTGAAAAGGGCAAATGAGAGGATACAGGTGCCCCCTAGGGGTAACTTGCTCTCGCGTTTTGGTTATGTTCATCTTATTATCAGCTTTATCTGCTAATGGTACACCTATCACAATGTGTTTCTGAAACGTTTACTTTAAAAGAGAAAACGTGGTCTTTTTTGTATCTGCATGCGGAAAGGCTTGATGAACTCGCGAGTTAAGCCGTATGACACGGAATCGTATTTAATTAACATGGTTACCCCCTTTTAAGCCCCCCCAGAAGAAGTCGTATTTCTGCCAAATCGAGTCATTTTCAGTAGCTAAGATCAAGCACATAGTAGTAGTTTATGATGACTGAGAATTCTAGCGAGCAGAACGTAAATGTATGTTGCATGCACACGCACGCAGCCGGTCAACCAATTTTTGTTGGACCTATTCTGATAACTGTATTCCTATAATTTTTTTTAGCATTTGCTGGTGAACTTTTCGCTTCGAGACGATGTAGCCACCCATGAGATGCTTGTTTACAACACTTAATTAGATAATCTGGCCATAGCTCACAGATTTGAGGCTTTCCGACATTCCATTTAAGATTGTATGTCTGAAACGGTATGTCGCAATTTATTCAACACTATGTACCTAGCTATTATCATACTTAAGTATTTGCAAGCTGAATTGGATTGCGCCTATAATCGACAATCATTGTTTCTTAAACTACGTAACACAGCACTTACGTCAGATTTTTGAGACCTAATCAGAAATGTATAGGTAGAAGAGGTCGAATTCGAAAAACTACCCGAAGGCTAATGTAGTTTCAAATGAATAGGCAGACCACATCCGTGGCCGGTTCCCTTAAAGAAAAGCAGCACTGTCCCAATAAAATGCTTCAGACTTCAACAGTTGTGGCAAGAAACGCTGTAGGGCTTGCATGTTGAGGTCTGCCGCAAGCCCGGTTTACGTGAGCGCCGTTTGAAATCAGAGTAATGCAAAAGGAGGCGAGGTAACGTGTATGTAACGTTTACCGAGCAGAATAAATGGCAATGGACACAGAAAAATAATCAGGGACCCGCATCACGTAAGAATTAAACATCGCAAAGTATTTGTATATAAATGATGTTCTTATATTTGAATTGTAACCAATGAAATCTAATTTTAAATTATGAATAAATACGTCGTTGCGAGTGGCTGTAAAACGCTCATTCCTATCAGTGAACAATGTAGCCGAGCCAGTGCAGCGGAGCAGCAGTCGAATAGCTGGCAGTATGACCAAAGTTGCGAAAGAGTTGATCGAACAGCCGGCTAATTAATTGGGAGTTGGCTCCACGGTATTCGACGAGAGAAAAGTCGATGGGTCGGGAAGTGCGAGCGGCTCATGGACAAGAGGGAATAACTGCCAGACAAGGTCGCAAGGCGAGGGTGTCGATATTTGCAAGAAGTGGTCCGCCGTTGGTTCAGTTCTAAGATTGGTACAGGCGATAAGAGGCTGAACGAACGCTTCCCGTTGGAAAAAGCCGACTTGCCAGATTCGTAGCTAATAGGATGAGCGGGAAGGCGTGCCCGTTTAGTGCTGAAACTTCTGAATAATCTGCTGATTAAATTCAAATTCAGCGTATTCTTCCAGAAGACGTCCAAGAAACAGTGAGATTAGATAATTAACAAAAGAATCCAGTTTCATTACAACGGCCAGGGTCGACTTGGGCGCGGAGTTGATACAAATAGTCTGGGATTATACGCAATAAATAGTTGACATGCGCTTCTGAAAGCGCACCGAGTCAAGAGGGGCCATTACTTGCTCTCGTTGTGCTGAAAGGAGGCACACCGATGCGCAAGGCCCGCGTATAACCGTTTGGTTGACAAAGCAAGCAAATTAGAGTAAGGGGCTCTAGTTGTGTAAGGCCGCGCTGTATACCAGCTTTTAGGAACTTGCATCGATCACGACGCGTTAACTAACAAGTCCTTAACGGACGACGTTGGTAGTGTTGCGGGAAAGATGAAAGGTCAATGGATTTATCCTCCAGAAAGACGCATTATATTCGGCTAGCCCGGGGTAATTACAACCAGTCCTGCCAAAATCGGCCAAAGTTTTGGTATTTAGAATTATCGGGAACACATAAATATTGGCAGAACCGTAGAAGCCGGTTACTGGCGTAATATTCTGCGGACAAGAAGGCTGGGACGTAGTAAGTTAGTCTGTGGGTTGCGACGCGTGCCGATCTGCAGGGAAGGGCCATGCAAATGCGTCCTTTTGCTCCCTTAACCAGGGATCCGCGAATTTCCCATGGAACAAGATGACAAAGTACCGACGGCGAATTTTTCAAACTCAAATATACCGCTTCAATATACTGCTACCAGTTCGAGCGCAGAAAATTAATTGACTCTATTTTTCTTTTTTTTTTTTCTCATTTATTTATTTTCTACTTAAAAAAAAATGTATTCCCGATTTTTGCCAATAGAATAAGGAGTTCAACGCGAAGGCCGTCAAATTATATATCTATCTATATGCTTGTGCATAGTAAACACTCAAGCGAATAATATTTATAAAGTCGTTAGTAATTTGGTCATTTTTATTTTTTTATGCAGTATTATTTTTCACTGCTAGTCTATAGTAGGCGGAGGTTTAGAGACATACAAACCGCTTGACAACTAATACTGCCACTATTGCACAGTACGTTTTCTAGCAGTTTTCACATCGGATTTAAGGAGATTCACTGTATCATGATGTCCTTTCTTTCGAATGAGCAAATAGTAAACGATTGTGTTTTTTGGCCACTGCTAACATACTGTACAAGCTAATTCTAGCGTCGCGATGTTGGTTAATGGCTGCAAAGTCGACAGATACGTGTGTGCGTATACTTATACAGTTATAGCACCGCAACAGTACTATACCACAGTATGGATTAAAACATTTGCTCTACCGCATAGCCTTGTAGTAGCAAGCTGTGGGCGTGTGTTCGACGCGCTGGTCAAAATTGCCACCACGTGGGCGAGCTTTGCGGGGGAAACCAAGCGGCTGGTCGATTGTACGAAGTCGAATACCAAAATTAGCAATATTGACAAAAACTCAAGCGGACATGTCGATTAAGTACAATTTGTACAGTTCGTACGACGTCGGTCGGACAATCGAATCACTGCTACAATTGCCGTTTACTACATAGTATTGCGATTACTAACATCGGCATCATCGCAATCAGCAGACGTCTCCCTCATGTTCTCGCTGTTGTCTCAACATCTGGCTTTGTCGTCTGCTGCCGGTCTGTCGCTGGTCCGTCGTTTGATTTGACTGCGTGCAACACTGACGACGTGCAACGATGAGTGGCGGGATCGTAATGAGAGGAGAGGGAAGCGGAGGCAACAGCGGTGCGACGATTAAATCGATCATTTATACAAGATCAGATATTGAGGCTTAATTGAGTGTCGCGAAAATTTTAATAGTAAAAAGAGACGAAGGAACAACAGCAGTGACAATAGAAACTAGTACCGCTCCAATGACTCATCGCCTACAGCTCGTTCTAGAGTAGATCGATCATGACGAAAACTTCGGAACAGAGCTTGGTTTGGCAACTCCGGCAGAGAGCCACTGCTCCTTGTCGCTAGCATTGACAATTCCATGCGTACGTGCAATAGCGATGTTGGCTAGTGCAAGAGGGTGACTTGACAAGGCTTGACACATAACATTATCCTGCTAAGCAATACAATTGCAGACAGTTACATATGGCGAAATAAATCATCCAACATTATCCATTACTAGTATTAACAGAAATAAAGCAAACATTATTATATTATATATAATGATATAACTAAATATACGTAATGGTATAAATAGATTAAGTTGTGGATTACCTTAGCGATGATCAACGGATTACCAAAAGGTCACTTCGTAACATCAAACGCATATGCAGTGCACCAATCAAAGCATGTGGAAGAACAATTATAATTTATATATTTCTAATTATTACAAAATAGATCTATCGGATCTAGCGGATTACGCTACAGAAGCTTTTGCAAGATACGCAGCAATACATTTCCATTACTAAAAAAACACTGGCATAAATTCTGATCTTTTTGTCCGTATTTATTATATTTCCAAGCCCTAACGAGACGAAAATTTGTTTATCGGGAGACAGAATGTGACGGACTCGGTCCAACTACGTAGACCGGGCGTTTACCGAGCCTGAAACATAATGATTTTGCAGAGCTAAGACAGCGCACCGAGGTAAGACGAACGTTTAGATTTTTTCGCAATAACTCTAATGAAACTAGAAGTGAGCTCATTACTACTGGTGCAAGCTTCTGAGTCATACTTTATCCTGCTACTTCGTTCCTGTGCGGTTATATATGTCCTGCGAAACTGGAACACGTTTCTCGTCGACGACAAAACCAAGTAAACGGGCAATAGACACCCAGAAGTTGTTGCAAAAATATTCTATTACGTCCAATCAAAGCAGGTAACGTATGCCGAGATATGTATACCTTTTCGTCGAAAATTGCGATATTGTGTAGATTTTAACACTAAATATAGTAATATTATTCGGAATAAAAGTTCTCCAATCAAGGATGTTACGTTTAGCCACTTCAATCAATCTCTTTGTTACAAGTTGTTGCTAGCAATTCATATCGGATCGAAACCTATGCCTATCTTATTTTAGCTGCGTACCACGATCCAACATAGAAAACAAGTGTCTATCACTGTGCGAAAAGTGGGTCGTTATTTACAACTAAATTCAACAAATCATGTGGTCTACCACAAAATTTGCAAAAAGCTAGCCAACTGGTTCTTGTGTAAGGTTATTTCGTGTTTAGCTCTAGCAAATATTGCGTTCGGGGTAGCAATACGTACTTGCCGATTTGTTTTATCTGACTTTTGCTTTTAATCGAGATTTTGTCAAAAATAGATTATGTCTCGTAATATCAAAAGTCTTCGTATATGTTGAGTGTATACAGAAAATACGAAATTACACCCGTCAATGAGGAGCGATCGTAGTTCGACAATGTATTGGAATATACATAGAAAACCGATTCCCGCATCACGGGTAGCTATAGACCGTATTGAATGGTATCGTTGATTTAACGCATGGTGATCGCATAGTGAAATGCACGCGTAGAATGTTGCATTAGATATACGGCATTACAGCATTGGGAACACTGTCACCGCAGTCGGCAATGGATGAAATGTTGGGAACGCGTGCTCTAGAAACCAAACTTAATACTATTAACAGTGTTTCTGGTCAATTCAATAGACGCTCTCGATAAGCTTGTATCATCTGCAGGCTAAAAAACTTACGCGGCAGTTTATCAATGAAATAAAGCTAGGTAGACAAGTCTTACTAACAGCTAATAGTTTTTGCTCCCTTTAAGCAGCTAACTATAAGCTGATTTAGGCGGACATTTAAGTTATAATAATAATAACAATAGAAAATACTTCTAAACTAAACAAGTGACAGAACCGTAGATGACGAAGAAATTACCAGCAACAATTTCTGGGGATCCTTGCTTGTATGAGTCACAATCGATGTTTCCCGAAAACTATCGTATATAGATTCGAAATAGCAGAATCTCGTAAGTACGAAAGTGGTTCACTAATTGTATAGTTTCATGGACTGTTTTATGGTGACAGTTCTAATGTATTGATCGTTGCACGATGATCCGACGCGTCGTGAATTAGCGCTAGCCAGCTTGCTGCAGATGGCCGTTGATAGAATGTACTTTAAAATCGTCTGCATATACAATGTCGGATAGAACTTCACTTAACGCATTCTTTGTTTTCACCCATTCAATACATGCAGGACAAACAAAATTGATAATAGAGAAAATAGATCGTTTCCTCGGACCACGTTACTCGTCTGACTGCATCGAGGATGCCGTACACCCTTGTTATTCAAAATTACGTAACTTTAAAAATTACAAAGATAGGTTACAATGATTGCGAAGGAAAATCGACCAAGCCATAAAACTGTTTTCTTAAACCATAAAGCAGAAAAAGCTCGCACACGCAAAAAAACCTGATTTCCCTCATCGAAGCCCGTAGTGTCTTTCTGAGAAAAATCCAACCCTAAAAACGTTACCGTATCGGCAATAATCAGAAAATAACTACTGTAACACTTATTTATATAGGCAGTTTTACTTAGGATTCCTGGTGCGACAAGCTGTTAAGCCGTTTGGCTTTGTCTTTAAGGATAACAGCGAAAACAAGGACGACCGCCAATCGTCTAGAATCCCTCCCACTGCAACATGTTGATAAACTTCTTCAAGTAGATTGCTGGCTATTGGAGAGAAACTTGTAGCCACTAAAGAGAGACGTCCGGTTGTCACACATTTATACGACACTATCGAAACGTAGCCATCGACACTTGCTACACAGTGTGCGTGATTAAATATAAGTTGTTTAGGGTAGTTAAACTTTTATAGAGTAGAATGTTTCTCCCTACAATGTTTTTTGTCTCACAAATGTAGAGTATTTCTATATATTTAGTTATATTCCTTAAGGTGATATAAATCGAATTTCGTAAAAAAAGCCATATAAGCCTATTTTTCGTTTGACTAAACGTCATATGTCAAACGGCCAATCCCTTTCGTACATAGACTGTATCAGTGACAAACAAAAAAACCCTTTCGCCGAATTCGAAACGTTTACATATAAGCGACGCGAACGTGTACACTATGCTTGA
This sequence comes from Varroa jacobsoni, assembly GCF_002532875.2. Classification (NCBI taxonomy): domain Eukaryota; kingdom Metazoa; phylum Arthropoda; class Arachnida; order Mesostigmata; family Varroidae; genus Varroa; species Varroa jacobsoni. The sequence continues at coordinate 54,417 of NW_019213828.1, read as the reverse complement.
CGTCTTCCTGTGTTTCTATTGCTGTGCGTCGTACTCGTTACCCCGGGGTATCGTGACATGCTTTATCGTTAGCGGAGTCACTCTACCCCTTGTTATCTAAAGAAAAACAATTCGAAAGCAACGAAGTTCACGTTCGCTGGCACTTTGAGATAAAAAAACTATTGTATAAACAAGAAAAACGTAACTTATGCAATAGCTTGCCAGTGGCTGCCGTGCGTGTAGCCACGGTTGCAACGCATGCAGGTGCAACAATTTGTAACGAATCAAAAATTAGCAGTTTTTTAAATCGCTATTGACTCTTAGCGACAAGGAAAGATGGCAAGCTAATAAAATGGAGCGTTTTTTCTGTTATACTTGCAATTTGTATAGTTGTATTTAGATGACTTAATAAAGGTTGTCTTTACGGGATTTGTTTTTGTTCGCCACAATGTGATGCCGTTATTCTGATTATAGTTTTTATTTCGAAACGGCGAATTTCACAATTCTATATATGTCTTCGCTACTTAATTTAGGTAATCTGGATGAATCAGTAACTAAAAAATATGCAGTCGCAGAACACGCAGAGTTTCCAGTTGACTTTTGTTTTGACATTTATATTTGCATTGAGTTTGACATTTTGTATTGTCAGCTGTGCAGGATAACTTTGTACTAAATCGCTTATGGCATCAAACAGTGTACATGTTTTTACCTAATAGACGGCAGCAGCAGGTAGTGGTCGTCTGTCAAGTAGTTGGTTTGTTGTATTGCATCTTCCCATGAAGCACCTCCCATTGCTGTGGTAAATAGCGACAATGATTACTGCTAAACGTGTTAAGCTTGCGGAATCGAAGGGTACGTTGAAATATTTAAGGCCATTGGCGCTAGAGCCGTAAATAACACGCACCTGCACGATCTATCTTCGATTATCATCTACCGCACTGTAGCGTTTGCTTAGAGAAACATACAGAGCTGAGGTAAATGCCACTGCTATTTAAGACGTGCTCATATCGATCTTAAGAAACGCGTGTCGATATCTTGCAATTCCAATATAAGACGATCTATAGGGGTACCAATATACGACAGCTGTAGTCCGGGCTTATGATTGAGCGTATCGAGACACCGCGATAAGCGATTTTTACCATATTTGATTATGCTTTGTACAAGAATGAATATTATATCGTCATTTCGAAATGAATCTATGTAATCTTGAATGTATAAAGTTTTAAATATAAAGTAAATTACTATGCTTTGAATATCCCGGTTATTAATGACTGTTCTTTTTTTTCTTCAAACAATAGCAGCGACGTTGACTCAATTGCTACGTGTCCAAGCAACAGCCATAGTTTAATGTGCGACACGATTCGATCGTCACTAACGTGGGCGTCTAAGAAAACGTCTTGCATTTAGTGGCATTATTGAAATGGCAATGGCCTAATATAACAGTTGATGTGGTTCAGCTTTCCTATTATCTTTTTTTTTCGTTTTATCCAGAGATAAGTGTTCCACTTTATAAGTTATCAGTCGTTTTATTTTACCGTTTACGTAGGAACAATATAATCCTCTTAGAAAGGTATATATGTGGACTTTAAAACTGACTAGCTCTTGAACTATGCCATTCTAGCAGACGAAATTTGCTTGGTAAACGCCTTACACTTTTAGGAACTTGTGAGTCTAAAAACCGTTCGAGTTTACCTTAGGAGAAATAAGTTCAGTAGGAAAACATTCTTTACCCACGAAAATCAACGCCCAGTGACCAAGCTTCTTCGAAGGCCAAAGCGCGTGGAAGTTAATTGAAGAGTGGTGAATATATTAGGCAAGCAGATCTTGTACGTGAATAGTGCAAACGTTTCAAGTATGGAGATTAAAGTATTGTAGACCAGTGAGGAAGTGGCCAAATGAAAAGGAATTGCCACAATCGAAGAAGCTGTTCACGAAAGCAGAGTTCCGGCTCTAAAAACTGCCATTTCACATGTTACATACTACAAAATTATGGCCCAAATACTGAAAAAGCGAAAGCCGACTAAAAATGAGTCGTCTATGCATTGGCTTCAGGTTGCTCGGAAACGGGTAGCGTGAGCTCGAATAAAAAAAAAATACCCTCCTTGGAGTATACGGTTTTCATACAAGATGGTTCGATCTCTACCGCTAGTCGGAGAGGAACTAAGTAAGGTAATGGCATCGCTCTGAAGAAAAATTTAGTTCGGTGGCAACGTTGTGCGGGTTCGGACGTGAGGTGATGGTAATAGCTTCAATGGACACCAGCGACTTGTTCTCGCCTAGGTTTATTCACGAAACAATGACTGCAATCCGTTATCTCAAGCCCTTCAAAAAATTTATGAACCGTTGCCACGGCAAGTGAAAGCATACGGTTTGATTAATTGATAAAAATGAAAGATTTTATTGCCCTACCTAAATGACCTCCTGGATTCAGTAAGGGCTTCAATTCGATTATTCTCCCGATCTAAATCTATACGATTATGGGGCTTCGCATGCCTCAGCATATTCCTCAATCGATACACTTCAAGAAGTCATAAATAAACAACATGGTAGACGAATGATACATATATAGCGACCCTAAGCCGATGTAAGTGTGCATAAAACAGAATAATACCTTTAAGAAATATTAAATCATCATTCTAGCCCAACTAGTTTAAAGGTTATTTTAGTCTTGATTCATTTGTGACAGCCTTATCCTGTATATATATATATATATATATACGTATTTGGTGCAAAGCGTAACCTTCCGGCAGTTCGCGATTTATATAAATTAAACATTATCTAGGTTTTATATAATCTGAAATCCGCCACCGAAGTTAACAGATTAGGCTTTTCCTTCCATAGCATTCTGTAATTTTAAAATTAAACCTGTAACTGCCTGAACCATAAATGTGTGGTTGAAGGAAGTTCACACGTCATATTGTTTCAGTTTTTGAGAATGTGGAAAATTTAATTCAGCATAAGCATTCATCGTGAGATCCTTTCGCCAAACGCTTATATATCTATATGCAGCCTATATTTCAAACGCTTGCAGAAACTTAACGTCCCAACTGATGTTATTGTGTATAATAGCTCGACTAGCATTTATGACTAGACACTTATTTTCTCTAAAAATTATGATTCATACAGGTTGATCTCTACGACAGGGCAAGAAATTCGCGTGAACAGGTAATAAATTAGGCTACACAACTTTTACTCAGCGATAAATGTCGAATTATTCATAGTTAAGTGTGCATTATAGAACGGATGCTTGATTCGGCACAACTAATTTACGCAAGCGGACAAAAAAATAGTGTGCAATCAAACTGTTTACTATGCGAATTGACAAGTTTTACACTTCACGAAGACGCCCGTTTGTTCAAGTTACCAAAGGTTTGCATAGACGGAATTTTGATGTATCGCTTTAACTTGTAGTTATGTAATTCAGTATGCTATATGCCCGGACCTATGCCACACCTAATTACCCCGTCAACAATATACCTATATAATAGTGGTGCTACTTATTATGATGAATAATAATTGATTATGTAGGTCATTCCAATGGGCCACTCTTACCGAACGTTTATTGTTGAGATTCTAATTTGTTAAATACGAAATTTCATAATCATTTTTTCCAACATTATTGTCTGCTTCTAGGTCTGTGAAATATACGAATTTTTATATACTTAAAATGTTGCTTAGTCGCCTGTAATTTTCTGCCATGGCCATTAATGAGACAAGTTTGCAGTTACCTGAGAATCGTTTCGAAAAATGGAAGGCAGTCTCTTTAAAGATTTTAGTTTAGTCGTATCAACAGGACTATTTTTCTACGCCTGCAATGTACTTCTACGCAACGCAAAGTATGGTGATATACCGTTGTTTGGTGTATCTGAAAAATGAGTTGGACCCTACAGTGTGTAACACCAATAGGCCTAGACTAGAGACCTTTGCATTGAAGTCATAACGCTGCTTCCGCCGGAAGTTCTCCTGAAGTATGGAATCGCACATTGTTATGGCATTTCCGTCTTGACAAAAATCTAGCACGACATCATCCGACTGAAAAGCGTGATTTCAAAACCTAGACAGCTCGGTGTAGTAGCTCTGGGCATGAGCAAGGGTATGTGACCTTGCATCTGTCTGTGGGGTTTTTTGTTTTTACAGGTGTTGAATCCACGGAGAAGGTGAGACGTTGAAGGCCGAATTTTGTAATTTAATGTTAAGAAAATAAAAGAATGGGAAAAGACCTTTTTGACTGACCAGAGGCGCAAACCTCTTAAGAAAAATCTTTCCGAGTATCCCACATAGCAGCCATATATTTTCAAGACGGGCAATAGATGCACTTGATGGACAAAGATGTGCACCTTCGACAGTTTTATGGTCTAATTCAGTCATCTATTCTAATGAGTTAAATTTCCATGCTTTCCGTACGCGCAAGTAGCAGTGCAGCGTGTGACCGCTTTTGAAGAATCACGGTCATTGGGTAAGCTATAGAGTAACTGATAGCTAGTTGTTAAAATACTGTTAACCTAGTGGCAATAAAACGTAGTCCATTTTACGATAATACTCATAAACAATGGCCATGAAGAGTTTTTTTTTTTACAAGCTGTGGTACTATCAATAAAACAACGTTACAATTAGTGGTTCACTTTGTTGCGGGTTCTGAACAATGAGCATACACTAACGAACTAATACTCTTCTACTCAGATGAAAGCAAGTTTTGTTTAAATAAATTATCATATGGAGCTTCATATTATACAGTTATAACCTAACTCTACAAGCCTTCGGTCCATTTATTAAATTAAATTAAAGAAAATATCCAATGCAATACCCTCTATAGTAAATAAATAATACCCTCTAAAAAAACAACTATCCGTACTTCTGTGTGCTGTAACTATATACCTTATATCTTTATCAAGTCAATGTTCGCATAAAGTCCACAAAACTAATAATACCAATGAACGTAATAAATATACTCTTTTAAAAAACGTGGGAATAACGCCTATGTTTGGCTGACGGCGGGTCTATTATCTGTTAATTTGGCCTAGAGCAAAAGAAGATGAACAGCTACAGCCGTCTCTTCGTCAGTTTCATAAGTATTGCGTCGCCTTTGCGTTTTCGCCTGTACGTGCTTATACACGTTCTTATACTTACAGATTTGTGCACTCGAGACCAACAAGTTTAAATGAAACATATGTAATCGAGAAAACTAGATCGTTGACAGTGGTAAGAATTTAATTTACGTAGCCCTTTTTTCACCGTTTTCGTTGTGGATAGCCTTTTTTGATGCTACACTGAGCACTGACGTCTTCACAGAGAGAAAAACTCATAGCGAAACGTCACACAGAAATTAGCCAGCAGCAACGTAAAATTAAGCGTCTACATTGATCCCACGGCATATCTATTCGTTTATGATACAAAGTCGTTGGTGCCACCCACGACCAGGACAAGTGGAGTCTGCGAAACGAAGCGGGAAGTTCAAAAGTGCTACTATGTCGAATACATGGACAACACCCGAACAGAAAGGCAGCCGTTGTTCTTTTTTGCGTTTCTTCGGCATATTCTGGTAAATGGTTAGATTATAGCGACCGCCACCGAAAACAAGTAATTACGATACTTGTAGTACTAGCGATGTATAACTGTGAAAATAAGATCTCAAGGGTCAGCTCGACGGTATAGTTGGAATAGTTGTAATAGACGGGAAAAGTGGGGAGTGAGCCACGAATCTTCTCATAATATCAGAAATTGGAATATACCGAAAAAATTATAATGATTATGGGGTTGCTGATGGTGCTGCCGTTGCTTATCGTAATGGTAGGATCTAATCACCGAAACCCTCTTGTAAGTGTTTTCTGTGTCTTGGACTCTCTCTCTTTATCTCTCACTCTCTCTCTCTTTATATATATATATATATATATGTGTGTGTGTGTGTGTGTAATCTGCTTGCGTTGCGTCGTCGGGTGAGCGGGAATATGTAACGTGTCTGAAGCCCAAGTTTTCGAATGGGTTAATTGGTGTCAAGCTGCGTCCGGGTCTATGTGTTTTACATTCCAAGATACGTACTATATATATATATGCGTACATGTGCTGTGCGTATGTCACAATCTGTGTAAATAATAACCGACAAACGTCAGTTACATAGACACAGGTATATAGACATTTTTATAATAATGAAGATTAATAATCAATACAGGAACGACAGAATGTCGAACAGAGACGGTTGGTAGTAATGGTAGGTAACAGTGTTGATATTGGTAGTCTGAGGAAGAAGGTGTTGATAATGTATAGATAATATAGGTACAATAATGACGTTATGTTACATTGTTTTGTTCGTTGGGCTACGGACGAGCATCTGATTCAAAAAAGATTCAACAAATTAGACTATGGGAGCTGTTGGGGTAACAGAGAAATCTTTTCTGTTTAAACTGCTTGCTATCAGTAGCAGAACGTCAAGGTTTATTACCCAGTCATGCACTTCCACCATGTTTTGGATCAGATTGAATTGGAATAGAGGCATAAATATAGCGCGGATGATAAATTATTATTATTATTCTAATGTTTTGGCGTCTGCCAGTGTCATTTAGGACATTCGTTGATAGTTGAACGAAATCGCGTACGTACGCCGTGCTACGTAAATCCAAAGGCCGAAGCTGATGCGATACGAGCGAGTAAATAACACTTATTTACTATCCCGCTAAAATACTACTACGAAAATTTTAGATTCTATGGCCGGCTGGATGCTTTGAATCGTATGGTTCACATATAAATGCGCAAACCGTTCGATTCACTCTGTGTATGTATGATGCACCGGGGGTACCAGCATTCGCGGAAGCAAATTATCATGCCTTTGCAGTACGCTGATCTCAACTAATCTGAATCTTTGAATTCTTAAATTATAGAAAGCTCAGTTGTGATTAAAAGGCACCTCATTCTTAGTTTTTAATTGTCAAATAAGAGATAATTTGTTAGTGCAAAAAAAATAACTATTTGGGCCACAGGTTTGAACATCTTTGGCACATTATTTGGCAAATATTCAAATTTATGTTTACATTGGCTTGCCCCAGCAGTTCGCAAGGTTTTATCTAACCTTGAATGAAAACAATGTTTATGCTGAGACAATCTCAATCTATGACATATTGGCCTTTTTCAGAGATGATTCTCACCCATCTTTCAGGCAGATTTTTTGGAACCAATGGAGAACAGAATACCGAAAGTCGGTCCCTGCGTCGATGATAAACTGGGGAAATTTTTTTTCTATTACGAAGTAATGAAAAGAGTGATAATCAGAAAGGGTAAAATTAAAATTAAGAGCCGGGTTAAACAAAACATCCTAATTGTACCCCGACAGTTTTTAGATAGTCACTAGAGATGCACGAAGCCGGGCGATGTCATAACGACGCATCGTTCCTCTACTGTTGATCGTAACCACACGCTCTTTTCAGGCGCATTACCTTAAACGGTCCAACTATTTATAGTGCTTAGGTACAGTGATGGCTTGAAAGGGACTTATAGAACAATACTCGTTTGCAGTTTCACCAAACGCACGTTACGGTGGGTCCGGATTCTGCTTTCGTGTACAAAGCACTGCTACGTTTTGAATATGGCCTGCCCTTAGCAACATTATTATGGATTATCCATGTCTCATAATCCGTAACCATTTTTGCGAGAAAAACGTTGGCTTCGTTTAATTGTAGTAAATGTTCTACCGTGCTTACACGATTTAAAAATTGATGATCATTTGAAAATTAGAGGTCTACTTAATTGGTGCGATCGTTACTTGCTAGACGTCTTCGAACAATCGATTGAAATGCTCCTGTGTTTTCTGCAAAATGCAAGAGCTCATACGTGGGTTTTAATTGACTACAATAAGAATTTCAGCGTCTCCATAATTGCTGGAAACGGAGGGCAGCGAACCATGAGTAGTAGTCGGCTTCAGTATTGGATCCGTGTACCCCATTAATTTCTTCACTAGTTTAGATTATACTCGGTCTTTTTCCAGAAAAGCTTCAAAATGACTTCCAACTCCATTTTTGGAATGTTGTACAATTTAATGAATCGAATAGGACGTCAATAGGAAGTCCCAAAATAACCTTTTTGAACAACCGCTTTTCGTCTTTCGCTTCACTTGGTGCAAAGAGATTCAACATCCAACCTAAACATATGGAACAAACGTAAAACCTAGCATTTTAGAACAAAAGTACACTTCATCAATATGCACTGTAAAATTACGGCGTTCGCCGCCGTAGTTTCCATGGCGGCCGGACACCGCGATCACAAGTCGAAAAACGGAATACAATATAATTATTAGACTATCTACCCATTTTGTTTAGGTAGCAAAAACGCAACTAATGTTGCTTGTTTTTAATTACGAACGATTGATTCGCCGCAGACACCCCCAAATATAACTTCCCTTATTTACTCAGATCGTGCGTATCATTAATAAGTAATTATTTGGGTCAGTTGTCCAGCAGATAATAGTAGCTATATTAGCAATAGTATTATCTGGATAGCGTGGTTGATAAATTAAAGTGGTAAGAAACCTAAAGTGGTAAGGGAAACATGATTTAATCGTCAATTAGCTTTGCGTATATATGCATGCACTGTAGCTAGGAAATTCTAGTTGCTTTCGGCAAGAACATGAGCACGATGAGGGGCGCATGAATACGGTTGGCTGTCAAGACAAACTGTCACGGATAGACACGACAAGCTTGGCCGGTCCGCTCCATTCCACCTAACAATGTTAGGCGGCAAAAATAGCCCCATCGCCGCTTCGATACCACGTTCAACCAGCAATATGATGATGATGATGACAATGTATTTCCTTTTGTGCGTCGCTGCCGTTATCAAGCTGTTTCTCTTAAGCGTTCATGGGCCTTTCTTAATTCCTGCTCTTCACCCTTTTCCGAGGAGTATTCTGTTACAGATGCAGAAGACGACCGCAAACATTATAAACAGTGTTCATATTCATATCGAACCAAATCGAAAAATGTCGGGCTGCTGTGTGTTATATATATGTTTTTTTTTTCTATCACATGTTTCGTTACGGTTTATAGCTAAAGGCTCCTCCTTTGAACTTTCTTCTGTTTGTCAAATGCTCGTCCAATGACATAAATGCACTAGATAGGTATAACTTCTTCTGTTGTCCGTTTTTGTTGCTGGTAGACGTCAAGTACGTGCAGAAAAATATCAGCTTACGCGTTTCGGATCATAGAAACCTCCTACTCAACTCTTTCGTCATATCTTTCAGTGTTGTCTTGCTAATCAATATATGTTATACAATAGTAACAGTGAATATGTACATTTGCTAAGTGTTAGATATCCTTGTAACGCAGCCCAAAACAAAGAAAGGTACAAGCAATTAGGAATATAAATCTAAACTATACAGTTGGCTATTTTTTTTGTACATAGCGTAAGGTTCCGATCCTGCTTAGTCAATACTTCCGATATTCTAAACTAACAATACTTTTTACCAGTGGATCATTATTTTTATTTATATATGACCCATGATAATCGTTATTGTTATTTTCATTAGATAACAACACCGACTCTCAGTGAAGTCATAGTGTATAATCTGAATACTTGAAATCGGTTGACTGTGTAGATAAGAACAGCAGCGTTTCTGAATTACTGATAGCAGAATTTCAACACTAATGAACTCAACGAATGTGTATGAAAGGCGTCTTTTGTGTGGCGAAAATGTTTGTACGACCCTTTCTTAACATTGGAACATGTGACCACTCTTTATGAGGTAAGCCAGCAATAATGAATCACGATCTGGAGACAGCATGCGATACATGTTTTGAGAAAATACATGTGTTTGCTGAAAAGCATAGCGGCATTATACAAAAAACGCGTACTCTACAAGTATCGAAATCTCTCTCAGAGTGCACGCCCTATTTGTTATGTACTATCAGCATGCACTGTTCGCAACTATGGATACGGACGGAATTTACCTCGCAGGGATAAAAACGTTCCTGATTACTTCCTCCGGTAAATAGGTACCGAGGATGCGTACTCAGTACTCATCGCTGACAGGAACTGACGCAGTCCTTTTGTATGTCAACTGACATATA
>NW_019213828.1:0-44292 GCF_002532875.2 Varroa jacobsoni | reverse complement strand
ATATATATATAAGCTTGTAAATACCAACACACCTTCTTCTTTCAAGTTTTCTACCAATAGAATTCAACTGCATGTGTCTATAGCTTTCATTATTAACGTGTATATAGACACGAAGGCTAGAGGGATGGCTTACAATTGCCTGCCAGAACATTGTATTACGTTGAAAACATTATACACTCTAAAAATGACTTAGTAGATCTGCATAAAAAATGCTAATTAATTTTTACTTTTTAATACCTGATAAGGTGTTTTATTTGCTAAATGAAAACTTAACCCTTATTTAACATAAAAACCTGTCCGGTCAAACGAATATTCATGCAATTCCACGATCACAGTTTGATCTGATGGGGTTTATCATCGTTTGAAGTCTCGCCTGAACTACTTTCTTCAGTAAAGACTGCCTAGTCAAAGGGTCCGCAGTCTGCTATTACTTATTCTGTTGACGAAACGCTTGGTCGAGCGCGGATATTTATGCCTTCACAGAGCCGTACAATAGCCGGTAGTCGTCAACTACTTCCTACTTGCCCTTTCCGTAGCAACGCATGGTTCTACCGACAAAAGCCATTGGGGCGTAGTCCCCCCTTAAACTTCCAAATAACTAAGGCGCAGTAATTTAGTCTCTAGCTAGGAATATTGTCTCTATGTGGATCATTACAGCAGCATTGGGATTTTGTCATTAGTTAGTTTTGATTATATAATTGAGACAAATTCACAAGGTTTCAGGCACGTTGATACGGAACACAAGGAGAAAAAGTCCTTCAGCTAGGAAGGCCGTTGACAAGTTTGTCTTCGACTATTCCTTACAAGGGCTTGTTTTTTGTTTCGTTAAGCTTCGTCGATCATTTCAGGGAATCTCAGTCTACTGGCCATTGCTATAATGGTCAGTATGATTAGATGATAGGCAAATAGAATGACTGAATTTAGCGATCAGGGAGGCATAAACGCAAAATTCAAGAAACGAGAAATTCTTTTAGAATTTCCGATCGCTAGCAATGCATATACGGGGATTTTACATTAAGACTTCAAACATGTGAAACGCTATCTGACTCGGTTTCTGATTTGTATTGATTATACATAAACATACGATGTGAAGAAAGATGCCAGAATCATTGTGTATATGTGTAATATCGAAAGAACAAAATAAGCGAATAAAATTTCTCGTAAAATTACTTACGTCAAAAAGTAGACTCTGACCGGAAAAACCTGATGTAAAATTCGAAATATTCTAGATGACAATAGAATTAGTAAAGTAACGTCAGTGAAATTCTGGAGATTCTGTAAATCTGTAATACCACAATGTCACATTAGTGGCTGTGTTTCGTGGCAGAAGTTTTGGCTTTTCATTTGTGACCCTGAGTCGCGACATATCGATACTTATGATATACTACGTATACTCTATTCGATTACAGGTCCAGGCAAGTCGGACTTGTGATGGCGAGAACATAGGAAACACTGTCTTCAAAGAACTTTAAAGTTTACGTCATGGCAACGGTTGATAGTAAATACTTATTATCTTATCTGGTAGTTGTCTGTCGCCTTGCTATTATTGGTCTGTTACTATTTACTAAAAAGTGTCATTTAAAAAGGCATAGAAGGCTTATGTGGGACAGAACGATTGTATATATTGATATAAATTACACTCCGAAAATGGTTTGAACAAACAAATCTATGAATCGATCAATGTCTATTTCATTACCAGAATAATATGTGAAATTTCAGAGACCCCTAAAGTTGTCTCAGACTTTAAGACTAGGTAACTTAAAAATTCATCTTGTACCCGAAATATTATCATGCGTATTGAACTATAATGCCGTGATGTGTGATGGACTAAGTTGGGTTTTCCTGAATTTTTATATATTTTCGTTTTTCTTGACATTCTGATCAGAATTTCTGAAATGAAACCACGTCCACTGACGCACATACTTCGACGACCGCGATGACTCCGCCATACTTACCAACACAATCAAGTCTACGCCTTCACCTATCGTTTGCCTCTCGTGAACATTAAATAAACATAGGTTTTTTTTTTTTGTAGAACAAATGGGCAGAAGACGTCTTACGTCATCGCTTTTACCGATGATTTCATAGCACAACGCTCGCTTGGTAGCTAACGGCGGTCAACACTTTGAACAGGTAATGACTATATTATTGTACTATGAAGCGTCCTCGATTTTTATTTCTTTTATATCCCGCGTTGAGTATTGGCTTTAGCGGTGTTGCCCGGAAAGGGGTGGGAGAACCCATTTGGATCGCTTGTGGAGGATGATGGTACCAGCTGGCTTATCGAATCGCAGTTGCTGACAGAGTCAAAGCTGAGGCAATGTAACGAGCATAAGCGAAAAAAATAATACTTCTCTGCTTGTCACCACTTCACATCGACAATGAAAAATGACCCCGAAACTAAGGTGGCAGCGAACGAATGAAAGAATAGTTTGCCATTATATCAAACCAACGCTGCCAACGCCACCGCCACTCGAAAAGGAGCAGCTATAGGCTAGAGGGTGGTGGGTGGAAGGCGGCGGGAATGGGTTGGGGGACAAACGACGGTTTTTCTCTCCCCACCCCTCCCGATTTTTACGTCAAGGCGAAGTGCGGCACAAAACGGTAGTAAACTGAAGAAAGATTAACAGTGAATGGTAGCAGGTATGGTAGTTGTAGTGGTAGGAGACGGAAAATGAGAATCAATAAAACGTGGGAATCCACTAACGCCGAGCAGGGATGTGACCAACCGCGACTGCTACGGAACGCCAATTGTAATAAACATTGAAATAACGACGTCACCTAAACATTATGTCGATCATAGCGTTATCCTGGTCGTATTCGCCTTAGCTTTTCGTTGTATGACCCTAGACTACCACATTGTGCACTATATGTAGCATAGGCTTGTCGATATTTTCGATTATTTCGAACTTAATTTTTGCATCTTCGCTTTAAATGTTGAAATTAGATTAGATCATGCTTATCGCTTACATTAGTTGAGCTATAATGATAAGTGTTCCTACTCCACTCTGCCAGTCATATATCTCCTCAGCCCCCTAATCTATCTAGTCTCTCTGCAATACTACGTATCGGAGACAACTAGTAGTTTCGAAGAACGAATTGTCCTACTTAATATTAATTATGTTTAATTAGTTAAATACTATTCAATGGTTATACTCTTCTTACATTACAGTTATATATTCGTGCTTTTCTTACGCATGCCGTCATGAGCCCTATCTTGTCGCTATCGATAGGCTGATGGCATTCGAACGAAACGTACCAATAGATGAGGTCTAATATTAAACCTTGCAGACTAAGAATGAATGGTGAAGGAAAAAGAATAAAACGTGACTCTGTACAATACTAGTATAAAATATATCTAGCGACCTTAAAGCAAAGATTCGGGTGTCGAATTGTTAAGGCCTGTTTAGTATGTACCTCTACACTGATAACATCTATCCATGTAAAAACGGCATGTCTACAGAACGACTTTAAGTTCAGAAAGTATCTGTGACAAATTAGCAAGCGAAACTACCTATTTAATGTCTTAATTCTAGCTATAATATACATCGTGCATACCAGATTTCGTTCATTCATAGTTATGTCCTTAGCTAAGGCGAAAAATAGCTCTATTCATAGTAATCACGGCTGGCCATAACTAACAATTATGTAAATAAACAAAAACTATTATGTAAAATTATTATTTTTCGATCCTTGCATACATCTAAATTTATAGCGTAATCTTTTCCGTTTCATAGCAACGCATCATGTCACATAAGTGTCTTCCATACACACCCGGGCCGTGGAATCGGCCGAGCGCCTTAATTGGCAACCCGTCTATTAGACTAGCAGCACTTATCATCGGCGAATTTCTGAAATGGCGCCTCACAGGAGAAGTTCCGTATGCGATAAACTGTATCAAAAAAAAAAATAATGCTGGACATTCTAATAACAACGTATTAGTTGCCCTCTGAGAGGCAGTAGATAGAATTCTAACGGCCACGACAATATCGAAAAACACTGGCCTTAGTCAAATAACTAAATATATCATATGCTGCAAGTTTCACCAATCAATCGACGGTGATTTTTCTGGTAACCAAAAAAATTAATACAGTAAAATATTACGACTAATTCGTTTTCGACAACAATCTTCGTGGCAGTTACCATCGGTTGCCAGATTTCCTGTTGATCTCAATATTTGTTACCATACTGGCCATAGACACTATACGTGTATGTATATATATATATATATTGGACGAGAATGTTGCTGGAACTTTTTTAATGCACACGGCATAATTTGCGGAAACGAGTGCAGTGATATCACATCAATTAATTACCAAAACTATAAACAGCCAAATACAAATACTCCTAATATCGTCTCGGGGATTGGTGAAGACCTCTGCAGTTAGCTTAAGTGTTCAGCATAGAGGGCTAAAAAAAAAACTCCAAGTTTTTATAAATAAGTTACTCCCATATGAAGTATTCTCATAGATGGCTACGGTATGCCGCTGTTGCGTTTGAATCTGTAGTTCCTTCATGAAGCTAACGAACAAAAGTGATCTAACTACCACCCACGTATCCAACTTAGAGAACCTACTAAATCGAGTACTGCTTAATCTGTGTGACTGGAAAAGAACACACACGATGTTGGATCTCAAGAGTATGACAAATAGCAAAACCTCGAGAGCATTCGATATAGATAGGAAAACGTGTTCCGTGTCAAGCTCCACAACGTTTAACCTGCAACCGCTTGCAGGCATAGTGCACGAAGTCCTGAGGAGGGTTTCGATTACTGAACGCTTCGTTTGAAGTAATATATTTCAATATGATGTGACTAAAACAATAGCAGGGCTCTGGCATCATAAGTTAGTTGCAGTGCCGTTTAAGGTATTTTCACGAAGACTTCGTCTTAATTAATTATCTTTACGGTAATGAAACAATAAGACAAAGTGAAAGAAACACATAAAGCGACCGAGTGCGCTTCTACAGTACGACTTTTATAGTAGTGTCTAAAAAGACTCTAGAGTCGAAAGTTACGAAGGTTAACAAAGATACGTAATATAATTGAATTGTACATAAAAAAAATCACAGCATTCCAATATTGCTGACAAAGAACACAAACGACAGCTAATAACAGTACCTCGTTCTTTGCCGAATCTACCTGATCCCTGCAGACCGCTCGCATTGACGCTGTTACTTCGACTAATCCTCGAATATTGGTGCCGAGAGGGCGAGCTGAGGGTCAATAACAGAAAGATGTCGTTGTATATACACTCCAAGTTATATATGTTCAAAGTGTAACGAATAAAAATTAGAATCTACAATGTCGATCCAAGCGCGTCTACGGCCGCCAAAGAGCTGCCGTAGTTGGATAACGTTATCTTGCTGGACGCGCAGCTCATCGAATTCCATCCACAGTAGATCCGCAGTATTGTCCGTTTTGAAGGACATGTACGCTTAAATAGCACCCAGCCAATCCTCGTCGTAGTTTCGGGGAGGCCGCTCGAATAAACGTAGAATCTTGAAGGGGAGCAAACTGGCGCTAAAAAACAGTTCGCCGTTGATATGGGTGGTCCGATCTGCTTTTACTAAGATTTAAATGTTTGTCTTATCTTGAATGGATAAATGAGCTATTAAATTACAGTCTTACACAAAATGTCTGACGCAATCATTTTTTGATAGTCATACGATGGGTAGTTCGTTAATGAACAGCTGCTCTGTATATTAGAGTAAAAGGTCTGAGAGCGTTTATTATTCATAGTAAATTGCAGCCATAAATGCAAGAGTCGGAATTTTGTGTCCGATACCAGGGCGCGCTTATTGATTATTTCGAAAAAAAAAAAAAAGAGATAAAATTTAGACTTTTCTTTGTATGATCAATATATAAAATGTAGTCTAGGAAAAGTGGGGGCAGGAGAAGCGAAGACGAATGTGTAGCTCTGAAACGCATTGCGAACCTATTGTTGGAGGTATTTAATACCACAACGATACGCGTAATTATATTTACTAGTGATAGTATAGTAGTAGTTTAACTGTAATAAAACGAGTAAGGTCATTTTATTCGTATAGGAAAAAATCGATAGTGATTTGTTTTCGTCAAACTTAATTGTGAAAGCCATACTATGAGTATCTTTTGAGCGAACCTTATCTCGTAATAGTAAGTCACATAGTTATGATATAACTGCGATTGTTCCGTTTAGCCTTATTGTCGTTAGTTTTTCTTGTCCTTAGTTTTCTTCCTTGCGACCTAGATGTTTATTAGATTGAAAATGAAAATAATCGAACCTATCTCTTTGTGGAATGTTCTTTTAATTATTCATGTATGATCACGCATACGATCTAATACTAGCGATGCGAGCAGTTGGCAATAATCTGTAGATAAAAGCTAGATCGGTTAATAGAAAAAATAAAAATTCATAATAAGCTCAAATCGGAATTCTACTGATAGATCACCTATGTTTCTCGTTGCAGAATTCCATCGACAGGATTCTAAAAGTAGGCCACGATGCTATTATACGGGCGCGGAGACAACTAATATTGGATAAATGCATCGACAAACAATGGTAACTTTATTTAAACTTAGCTGAAATGCTTAGTTACAATATTTTTGAGAGTACTTCAGTTGTCCTAAATGAGTGATTCTAGAGGTTCTGTTTGGGAAATTTCTGTTTAAGATGCTTATGCTCTCCTTATTACGTTATGTTAATCACATCACAACAGCAACTTCTGTGCGTATTTGGACTACTCGGCGCTTTTGATTCCCTAATTAGGTTCATCTGGGCAGATAGTGGTCCAGATGACCAGATTTGAGCGCATTTCATTTCGTGCTAGGGCAATATTTACGTAGAATTCGAACATTTATTGGATTCATTCGGTTAAATACATACTGAAAGTAAACATGTGTAAAGGACGCATATGTTTAACTTCTTGCACCTATCGCATTGATGTTATGAGCTGTTACTTAATATGTGAATGACCAGTAAACATGGGGCCTTCATTATCTCAGCGCTTTTTAGATATTCGTCGACCTAGAAGAGACATTTCTCGTCCTATTTCACAAATATATACATTACACACAGGCACCGTATGGGTAACGTCGTAATAATGCTGGAAGCTAGAAACCAGCGTTCTCACGAACTTTGCTCATTCTACATTTCTCTTTTCGCCTATGTGCAACGCATTGTGTGGAGGACGATATCTTGCTGTATCTCGATATATTTTTATCACAATATACATCGTTTTACGCCCGCCTTAGTCTCGTATACGTCAACTGGTAGCAAAAAACTTTGGCCGATCATTATTGTCGTCGTTGCCGTTGTTATCGCTGACTGTCGTCCCAATGAGTTTCCTTTAAGGCCGACTTTTCTGGTACCGGTTTATACCATTATCATCGCTTGGCCCATAACAACAGAGTATGACACGAGCGGAGGGGGACGATGATCGCATGAACTCTTTGCGCTTCTTGAGGTTACTCACGCCAAAAGGCAAGCCAGTCAGCCAACAGGCCAAGGGCTAAGCAACAGCAATAGATCAACTAGCAACAGACAATCATCTGCAAAAGATGACCTAAAGTAATCGTTTGATCTCGTCATGGCCAATATATACATGTATGGCGCGATAGCTTTACTCACCAAACAAGTTTCCATGTCGACATGGACACATTCATACACTTGATATTGAAATATTAGCGGTTTGCCTCCTAGCTCTTCGTCTCCTTCTGACGGTTTCTTTTCCTTCAAGGGTAAGTGGACTCTTCATTTCCTTCTGCCTCGCATTCTCTCTCTCTCTCTATCTATCTATCTCTCATTTTCTTTCTTTGTTTATTTCTTTCATTTTGATGTGCGCTGTTTGCTTTCAAATTTCTGGTAACGGTGGCTCTTATGCTTTACATCGATCGTAGTGACTCTATACGACGCCGAAGCGTAACAGGGACAAAAAGATGAAGATGGCAAACAGCGAAGGAGAAAAGCAAAAAGGGTAAGAGAAAGCAGGCTCTCGCGGAATGATTTGCAGCGGTGCGATGCCTTCGTATGATGAACTATTTATCTCCACCTCGCTTCTCAAGTCATAGACACCGCTCTAATGATGACCGAAAGAAGTGGATCGACAGACATTTTGTTTTCTAGCGTCGCTTTTACTCTTGTTGCAGCTACTGCTATTGATGATAACGATGATGGTGTTACGACATCACCGAAATATGGCAGGCAAACAGCAAAAAAAAAATCCGTTCTGGTCTTACATCTTATTCATAGCTGCCCACTGGAAAGTGCCAGTGGAATTAGTCTCAGGCTCCGACTAGTCAGGTTGCCTGCTTTCGATGGGTGTATATATATATATATATCTCTCTTTAGGAAAGCAAGAAGACGATGAAGATAATCGAGGTCCAAGAGAATGTTGCATGCTTCATTGTGGTGTATTTTGCAGCAGTGTGAATAGCTGAGGCGAGTGAAGCTCAGCGGGCGAAGATTATAGGAATCGAAACGTCGTCTCCCAACACGTTTCCGTTAATGTTCGTTCAGGCTGGTGCTGATATTGCTGTTGCCTTTCCTACTTCTGCTGTGTATTTGTTGTGATCCGTATCGTCGCATGCTCGTTGCAAATATATTTTGTTTTCCAAATCGAGTAAATGTGTCTGGCCGCGAACCAGTCATGGCGTCTGCCTGGACTTTGCTGGGCCTTATGTTGTTTTGCTGTAAAGCAAATTGACCAAACTCCCCTCTGCTTTCATTTTGACGCCTAGTCACTTTGAAAGCAGCTTTTATTTTAGATGATGTAATGACCAACAATACAGAAAGACGGAGCAAAGTGACAGGGATTCGAATGGGTCCGTGAAAAAACGTAAGGTGTCCACCGAAATCGTTAATTGCCAAAAAATAAGATGGTGGACGCATATGCAGAATTGGTCAATAGCGCTGAAGACGGACCGGCTGTGTTTAATGTTTGTCGATGGGTGTCAAGACAAAGTATAATAATAGCAACTAAAATCATTGGGTACCATTGCTATTTTGACACCTGAATTACCGTTTATATATGTACTTGTTGTTTAGATTAATAATCCTTATCACTAAGCGCTTCTACTGATGTGTAATAAGAGCTGACAAGTTGGAAAAGTCTTTACTGGTACAGCATAAATTTTTTTTTAAAATTAACTATATGATAGAAATTTTTATAAACAAATCATCTGTATTCATATTCTGGCCACCTATGAATATTACTTTGTTCCGTCCGTAATAAAATATCATACAAATGTAGTTTGAACGGCAGTTTAATTTACTTAGCTAGAGTATGAAGTTAAATAATATACGTTTTATAAAAGCAAAAAAACCGTCTGTCTGCCGAAAAGTGAGAGCGGCATGCGAGCAACTCTATGATTTCATTACAGCTTATGTTTCTTTGTAGACTTGCGCTTGCAGCGAATATTTTGTAATGTAACATTTATTACTATTACATTATAATACAATACTTTTTATAGTGTCTGCAAACAAAACCTAAGTACGTAATAATTCGCTGAGAATTAAGTTAGTTTGCCTCAAATTTTGACAAGACCCATAGATCTATTTCCTGAGGTATGCCTATTTTTTCTAGTATATAGCATCTAGAACATTACAAAGATCTTGGGTTTCTTAGCTCTTGGTAAGTCTTGTCTATAAGAAACGAGAAGTCTGATTTTAGTTTAGTTCTAGTAATGGTTTTTGAAAAAATAATTATTCCTACATAGGCGTGTTCCAAAATCGATGTCTAACCTCAAACACGTCATAATAAGCTGCTATGGACCGAAGCAGCTAATACAGGATGATTTAAATAGATCCATATTTATTCTTTTATCAT
The DNA here is from genome assembly GCF_002532875.2 of Varroa jacobsoni. Lineage (NCBI taxonomy): Eukaryota > Metazoa > Arthropoda > Arachnida > Mesostigmata > Varroidae > Varroa > Varroa jacobsoni. The sequence continues at coordinate 34,485 of NW_019213828.1, read as the reverse complement.
TCACAAATTATTAATTACACCCATATTAGCTCCTGCAAGTCGTATGTCCTTAATTATAAAAGGGACAGCACACTCTTAGTCTGCCGTTAGATAGCCAACGAGAACGAGTCTACGTTTTAGTGTTTTATTTACTGGCCAGATATCGATAGCGTAATCATTGGCCAGTCGAAAACAGCTAGACAGATAAAGAACTTTGCGACGAAAGCTCTATACAACTTGATTAATCATCGTAATAGTACATAAAATTATCCGTTTACAGTTCTTTTTTTAATTCGTCATATCCAATTTATGATGCACAATTTTTAGGATATCAAAAACTCGATCCGAAAAAAATAAAGTGCAGTTAACGATCGGCAGCTTCACATTCTCATCATTTTGAACAACTTTTTCCTAGACGCCTCTGACGATTCAAACAACATTATATCATACAAGCCAGTAGCAGGAACCATTCAATTTGTTATAGAACATTACTGGACACAAGAAACAACAAAAAAAAAAAAAAAAAAAAAAAAAGAACAAACGTTTTGATACCATGTATTAATTATACTCCTGTTTAGCCAATTTTTTCGTATTTATATGGTAATGGATAGGTCTTACGTATAAGGGTATCAAATCATAATCTGTCCTCAGAACCACGCTCAGATATTGTTACAGCTATCCACGTTGTAAGTGCTATCGTAATCGACATCTCCACTCTAGTGATTTCTTTTTTATGGAAACGCGTTTTTTCATTCTATTCCACAGACGTTCTAATATTGAGAAAAAGTGCCTTTTCTCTGGAGTTTATATTCTATTGGCCATTGTTTGGTTACTATTTTCCGAGGTTGTCTTTACCGAAGAACTTTTGCTATGGCTAGATTAGATAGTGTTTTAGTGTAAAATATTTTCGAAAAAACATAATTATTTCTAAAGGCAGATTCTAAAAAAATGTTTTTCATATTTTCGTAAACATTGCAAAAACAATTCGATATTAATTTATATTGTTTGTTGAATAACTATGGGTAAATTTATCGTATGCAGCCGTTAAAAACATTTGTCAAGTTTGACGGAAGGCGGCTGGCTTCGAACCCAAATATGAAGAAGACCATCACAGAGTTCTAAGTTGGACTCCAGTAACTGTAAACATTTAGAGGCATAAGTGCACTATGAGTTGCTTCGAAGACATGACATTAAAACAGGCCGCTAAACTATATTATTTGTATGTACTGTAAATGCCATCCCGACAATCATGCTTGCCACTACTACTCACTGCGATTACAATCTCAATTTTGGACTTAAATCACTAACTAATATTTATCAAGTAATTTTTTTGTACGAAGCGTTTGTCAGACGATCATAATCGATGTCAACTCGGTAAGGCGAAATTCTCGACTAATAACAGCTTCTAAAGAGACTCCAAAAAATGCAATGGTTCCAAAAGGTTCAAGTAGGCTGGCCGTTAGAGTTTGTCTGGACAATACAATTTGCCTATAGAAGTGCTTCTTGGATATCTGAGAAGCCGCGAGAAAACTGATAATAACGTAAATCTTTAGTTTCAAACAGAAATTTTTTTTTTTTTTTGTATCTCTGTGGAAGTTTGTCTAGCGCAGAAGGACTGAATAATAACCAAAGATAGCGGGTAAACGCAGACCCGGTACGACAAGCAGCCAGCCAAAGCTTGTCCAAATTTAGAGTCCCTATATGCTGCAACGCAGGAAACGTACGCGATGGTCCGGCAAAAATTCTACAAGTTCATACATGGAGAGCTTTAGGGAAAGATAGATTTGACTATTTCTGACGGTGCTTCCAGCAGCCCACGATCGTGATTTTATAGAGACATGCTATGACATAACAAAGTGACAAAAAAAAAAAAAGAAATCGATCGATCCTGATTTTGGCCAAGTGCGTATGTTTTGTTCGTTGTGTCCAATCAGTATTCACCGTATTTTCAAGTTCCTTTTATGGTATGTTGGATTGGGACCATTAACTGATTAACCAAGTGGCATACATAGAAGAAAGAATTCAAAAGGGAACGCTACCGCGTTGAGTTTCATTCATTGGGCGCAATGCACGTTACCAGTTTGGTTACGAGCTGAAATTTTCACAACATATGGTTGAACAAAATGAATAACCCACATCTCGCAGATGTAGGACTTGAAACACAGAAATAAAAGGAATAATTCCTTACTACACTTGATATTTTGCGACGTCCTAAGACCTTTTGAATTGGTATTGTTTTAAGCCACTTATATTGAATCTGGTTCAGAAAGTAGGTGTGAATTGTCATTCTCACAAATGTATCCTATATGTTCTATTCTGTAGTATTCAGCCTTCAGAGAACTTCACAGAAATAAACATAAAACCATAGCGTTCATCAATTATTTTTTTCGTTACTCCTAAGGCCTGATACTCCGTCACATATCGTAGCTGTCTCCCATGCTTGCAACGATAATAACAATTCGGCCGAACCAAGATTGTAAGTATCTTAAGGAGGCAGATCAATAGTAGAATGTTCTTAAGAACTTTTTGTTGTTTTAAAGGGAGGGAGGGAGGTAGCAAATAGTTTTTACTTCGTAAAATATACGGTAAGCGAATTTTACGTACATAAAAGCATTACGTGATTTGGAAAGCTCTAGTTGATTCGTTGCGCCCTTCTGAATTTATGTTAAATGATATTTTGTAGAAAAAAACATGCTTGCAACATGTGCGCTAAACGCGAAGTTCATGCTTATCAAATATGTATTTCTAACACGATATTCTACTGACCGTTACATTTTGCAGATTCAATCCAAAAAAAAGGTATACATATATGCATATTATTCGAAGCATGGGTCTGGATTATTTGTATATATACATATTTTTTTTTATTCATTTCAATGTATCATATGCAATTTTAGGAAGTTGTGTTTATTCTCCTTGCATAAATTATTGTTAAGACCAACACGATATAAGCACACATAACACTGAACCGGTAGCGTTTTCTTGTGGTCTTGTTTTATTAGGTTGGAAAGAGTTCCCGAGTTTTTTTTTACTGAATAGTAGACATATTTTTATTCCTCTGATAATTATGTTGCATATCCACTGTTATTGCCTACGACTTTCTCCCATACAATCAAATGAAGCATGCCGTTTCCCCACGTAAAATCCAATCATGTTTTGAGTAGTTAATTCGTGTCGAAGATAAGGCTACGAAGGTGACTGTCCAGTGACCAGAAGGGATGAAATTTCACCGATGCAGGTTCCGAAGAATTCCTTCTATTTGAAGTTTAGGAGGGCAGCTGTATTTATATTTATATTATATTTGCTGTATGTGACCCCGCGTTGTCATGCACCAGAGTAACTTAACCCAATTTCTCGGACTTGTTTTCACGTTTTTAAGCAGATTGACTGATTGATTCGATTGAGCTCAATGAACGTACAATCGACTCTTTGCTTCGTTCCCAGTGACGTTCAATCAGAAGTTTAAAATTCCAACCAGCGTGAAACAGCTTTTTTGGATAAATATCAGTCTGGGTCCCTGACCTTGGTTTCTTTCCTGAAAATTCCCACTCCGACCTGTGGTTTATGTTGACGTACCACTTTTTTTCGCCCATAATAACTTTGTGCAACAATCGGTCATTGTGGTAGTGTGGCGCTCGATACCTAGCAAGATGTCAGGACGCAGCGTTCAACCTTAATACCTTGTTGATTTGAAAAAACTCATTACGTACTAAAGCTTTCTATGTGAAACCAAGGGACTTAACAAGTAGTAACCGTGCGGCCATAGCCTATCTATTCGGCTGATTGTCTATCTATCGGTCGTGTTTCAGATAGCTGTCACTAGACTGAGACGGTCGCACCGTACCTCCAGGTTCTGGATACCCTTTTCAAACCTTGTAAACCATTCTTGAGCAGTTTCGTTTAGAGATAGCATCCTTATCGTGCACAAGACAAAAAGTATCGCGCTGTTTTGCTAGCGTTTTGGCCTCGAAGAAAGGCATTGCACAAACGGTGTTGAAAATAGACCTTTTTCCAGCCGAAACATCCATTATTGAGTTGATTCGGATATAAATTTCATTCATAACATAAAACCGCAGGTAAAGCAGAAAGAACCATTTCGACCGGTATATCAGAGAAAAACAACAGACGCTATGAAATGGGAACAAGCGGTTGTTTTGAACAAACACGACAGCTTCTTCTCGATATTCTCGAAATTCAATAAAAAGACCACGTTATACTCATTGCGGACACAAGAAAATAATAATACTTCCAAGTGTCCTGTGATTTTTCTTAAAATAAAATCGATGGTTTGTTGATACATCCTAGGTTTAGTAGCAGGGGCACGCGTATCCCATCTTCCCTACAGAGTGCCTTACGGTAGAGCAACAAGGGTCGTTTTTCAAGAAAATATTTCTGCCCATGCATTTTATAATAGAAAAAATTACAGGAAATCCTATGGCAAATCGAAGCCATGGTTCTCGTCACTTCATGCATAGTCGCTTCTGAAACCCCGCCGAAGTACAATAACATATGCTGCTTACGCTATCTGATAACAGACTCATCTAAGGTCTGCAAAGGCCAACCAGCAGCGGGAATGGGGTATAGGCAAAGGAAATAGCAAAAAATACGTCGATGTCTGCGACGCTTTACAACTTGGATTCGATTAACCCTTTATGTCGTTTATGATCATGGGTTGATGATAAAATTAACGCGTGAGCAATATTCCGATGAATATCAGTTGATGATTGTTATTATTTGTTCCACCGTTAAGTGCTGTTACATTTGTAATCGGCAAATTGTTTAAAGATTTGTAGCAATTTGACAACCGACGACTGGTAAATAATCTGAGCCTTGCTTTACGATGACATCTCTTTTTAGCTGTCGGCGACGATGATCAAAAGTCTTCTTGCAGCCAGTCTTTACCTGTCGGTTTAAACTATGATAAGAGCAAGAAAGGACTTATAGAAAGGCGAACGAGTACGCGACGACTCGTTCATTGGCAGATAAGATGTCTGCAAACGTCACAATAACAAGCCGTTTCGACCAGAAACTAGTCTTGTGACAACGGTGCACAATTCTGTCAATCTCTTATTTAGATGCTTTCAGTTCACCATTAGACTGGGTCACACGGTGCCAAGGTAAGCGATGATCGTAATCGGAAGTGGTTTCGGTAAAGAGCTTCTAGTTATCGCCGACAATTCTCTTCGCATTCTTAATATTTATTGGAAAGCATATTAGACTTTGCGAATCTTCGCTAACTTCGTTTCGAACAGGAGCAATGCGATAATGCTTTCTTTCTTTGTAACTACACGCTAGATATCTACTGAAGCACATGTTTACTTCACTTGGCATATTATTCAGTGGCACGGTGCCTTGCTTATAGGAGAAGATGAAATTAATCCAACGTGACTAGTGACGGGAACTGGTACTGAACAACCCGAAGTGTCCACAAGCCCATTTAGAACTTTAGCGTACTAGCTCTATGATAACATAGAAAAAGTTGTTAGCAGTCTTCTTGGATTTCACGTTTAAGTTAAATCTTCCACTTTTAAATATGAGTCTGTCGCGCTTCTTTGATCAATCCACTAAACCATAGCACGTTTACTTGTAATGTTGGCGTACATCACCTGATGTTAGATCCTCTAAACATAAGAAACAACAGCGCTAAAACGAAGATCATTATCTCAGCCAATCGACCGATCAGTCGGGCAGATATCGGCGTCACAGGCACATATACGGCATTCTATTTGACCACCATGGTGAAGCTTTGGTTGGATTTCTGCTCAAAATGACATTGATACACGTTGCTTGGTCTACCATGTACGTACGATAACGATCGATGCTACCACAGAAGCGCCGATAATAATAGCAGTGGTTGATGTCGTTGTTGGTATTACAGTTAGGAAGCCCTGCTATTGGTATAATTTGGCAGGTTTGCAATGTGGTCTTCCATCTAGGGAATCATCAGCAAGAACAATGGCACCTCAGCTTCTTTCCGTGGTACCAATAGTAGGGCAATAATTTGACTTGTGACTTTACTAATTTAGGTAACGACAAAATACATCGTACGGACGGCAAAGCCACTCCTGCAATGTCTACCAACCAGCCCCTTATTTTTCCTGTATATACCGTGTTATCAAACTTTTGAACAATATGAAAATATGCGATACTGGAAAAAGGCGGCCATTTGGAATGCGTTAAACGGTACCATCATCAACTACCCACAGTGATGGTACAAATTATTGGATAAATGCACTCAGTGACCACTATTGGAAAATGCTAAGGATGCTTCATAGAACTAGAGAAAAGCCCTAATTATATATCCTATGCAAATTCTACTGTAAGCCGTTTATTGATGAAGCCGTGGTCGCAGAAAAAGGCCTTTTATGTTTCTCTTTCTGTGACTTGATTGTTTTTTCATAGACACCCTGAGCAAATTCGATTGCCATTAATAAACGCTTTCATCTACTGTCGAACCTTGCTTACATTTACATCAACCATAAATTGCCGACGCATGCTACCTGTTGCGCGTTTGGACATAGCCATCGTGTAAGCAGTATATGCATGCACGCACAGATACATATTGACAGTTTGAATGAACGGTCGGCCAGCAGTGGAAAAAATCTGCGACGGAACGGATTCTCCCAATGATTCTGTCTCCGGGCCTCATGTTGTAAACTTAAAGTGGCCCACCCTCCTCATCGTCGATGATACGATCGGCAAAAGCCATTTACGAATTTGGCTCTCTATTTTTTATTCCCGCCAGTTTGTGACTTTTCGCAGCGTTGGGATTTCGAACTACATTCAGATATATATAACGCTAATAACTCACCCCGGCAGGGTGAACGTCCTTGTTACATTTTGTCGCCATGGTGCCAGTGACTGTTAGTGTTGCTACAATGTCTCTCTCTCTCTCTCTCTCTCTCTCTCTCTCTCTGGCAGGACTATATCGTAACGACACAGGAAGACATTCGCAAGTTACGAAATAAAGGACCACATTATAAACGTTTTGTTTCAAGCAGATTTGGATAAAACTTCATTTCTCGAACGTGCTTCTACGTACGCAACATCGATCGATTCAATGTCCTAACCAGTTATTTTTGTGTTTTCGTATTTCGTGTTCATTACCTAATCGTTGTACAACAATGAACAACGAAACGTGTCCAAATGCGTATAAATTTAATGTGTATAGTAAAATGCAAATACCCATATTCAGTATGGATACACGTTGGGTCTTGTATAGCGACCGAGTACAGTTTTAAAACGGCATTGAAGCGTTGAACGTCAGGAACAGGACATGCTTGAAAGAATGCTCGTTGGATTACAATTTAAATTTATCAACAACTATAATCATCGCTACAATATAAAACGAAACTATAAATTACCTGTCGACAGCGACAATGTTCGGGCTTTGATACTCCGCGAGCTGACTGATTTAATTCAATCTACGAACTACCATTGTCCGGCTATTAAGAGACCAAAATCTGTCGCCATTTCCGTCACTATATTTACGCCAGATCACGATGATTAAAGCGGTCCCTGTTTTACTCCACGCTGGTCAATCATATGAATTGCTTGTTCTAAAAGGCGCTTTTAAATAAAGCATTTAATATGTTCAGACCATAACTGAACAGCGTATCTGTATCCTTTCAAGGGTTACTTTGAGATTGTGGTTAGCCCATCGATGAAAAATTTTTACTACGCCATCTTTATCGGTGTTCATCTACGATAATTTATCACAATTTAGCAACGTAACTTAGCAGACATTACGCTCCATGCAACGGGCACTCTACGAGTGTTCTGGGTTACGCCCTATTTAATTGTATCTACGTACCACAACTCAGCTTGATATAACGCGACAGATTCTGGCGCAGCTTGAACGCGCATTACTGGAAGGATTGTCGAGTTTAATGACGGAATCGAGATAAATAGTACAAGGGGAAACATAAAAAAAGAAATGTCAGTCTGTGCAGAATGCAATAAAGTAGAACTCAGTAGAATAACTTATACCTCTAAATAACAATACCATTCAGATTTTTAAATAACTAATAAATTACATATGGCAATTACTCGCGCACATAAGGTTCATTACTATAGCAGATTTTACTACCAACAATAATGTGTCGTAACGCATGCACATATTGATCAAAAATGCAAAAAACTTAGTTTTTCTTCGTTCTTCACTTAAATCTAAAACAGGTCTGACCCTGCTTCGATTTGTGCTCGGTAGAAACAGAATCAGTAAGACTAAAGTGATTAACATCATATCATGGTTACGTCGAAACGTGCCAACATTGTTACAACACAGATTTACGTAACATTACACAAGCACAGACGCAAGTACTGCCGACCGTAGTCCATAACCCCACTACCGCTTGCTGTTTCAACTGAACCAACAGCATGCACATGCACATGCACATGCGCATTTGCATGTGAACATTATTGACATGAATACGGTGGGAAAAATTCCTATAAGCGATAGAAAATCCAGTGGAAGGTTTGTTTTTTACCGATTGTGTATTATATTATTTTAATATTTGACCTAAACGGTAGAATAAAGAAAGAAACGTAATCTATCAAGTAAGGTGTCATTAAGTATGTTTTCTCCCATAAAGGCATCGACAGAACCTACGTAAAGCTAAAACTACGCGAAATAATTACGTTATCGACTATTTGTGATAAGTTTTCCTTCTGGTTCCCCTTACAGGTGAGCAAACTCATCTAGCCGCAAACGCTGAGAATCTCTCACTGCTCTATGTTAAGTTAACAAGACCATATATCGTTGAAACAGAAACTTATAATCGTAATAGCAGAACATGTAGTGACGCGTTATTATCGACCAAATATTGTTTTTTTTTCACCGACACCTACCTTGTAGCTATACGCCTGTCTTTATACCCTGTCAATCCTATAAGTTATGTCTGAGCTCAATGAGCAAGCAACCATTTTTTCTTTAAGTTTAATTATACTCCATTGATGTGTCGCTCTTACGTGACACATAGCACTAAGAAAAGAAGTAATTCCGTGAAAACTACTGTTTTGATTGAGAAGCCGAGGACACCTATGTCAAAGATTAATTAAACGCGTTTCGTATGGTATGAAGGTTCTTCTCTTACATTTGGAACGCTAATTTGGTTAGCGGAATGAGGGCTGCTGTTCCAAAACGTTATAGGCTACTTTTTCGTGATAAAACCAAGCCTTAATCGTCAGACTTCAAGCAGTGATCACTTTCTTTCGTATGGCTATCTAATAATACCTTAGGTAATCGAATCTCACATCGGCATCGCCCTCAGGGCTCACCATCAGCAACATTTAATATCGAGAAATATGGCATTTTCTATTTTTGGAGATATTGGGCATTTTTGAAATCATTTCGTCCAAATCTACAGAATCGGGGTCAAGCCATAAGCCAAATAGATTCGATAGACCTTTAAGATTATTTGATTAACTGCCTACCGAGCGGGTTCTTGATCCTTCGAGTGAATTTTGTCAAGGATCTAGTCAGCATATCTCTTTGACGCTATTAAAAATCTGTTTTGAAGAGATCCTCGCAATGACCTTTAGTTTGCTATGACGAATTAAGGTCTTCGGAAACGTCGATGCTTATCGTACAATATTATCAACGCAAGAATGACAATTTTACCACGTTCACTGGAATGCTGTACAATCAAGGCGCGTTTTAGCACTGTTTTGTTATTCGAATAATGCCAAATAAAGGAACGGAGCCTGTTCTAGATTGTAAGGATCCAGCTTATATAATTTGTAAACTTCTTATAGTAACGTTGTACTAATGGCAAGAAATTATTAGCAGTGTTAGGTATAGTGTTTAAATGGAGCAGGGGATCAACTAAAATTGGCTTAAAAAAGTCTTGGATAAAACTGAAACCGACTAGAAGCACGAACTGCATATGAAATCAAGTAGCAGCTTTTGTTAGTTTATTATTATTTTTTTTTTTAATAATTCTTTTATATGTGGATAGTACTTTATTGATTTCTTAGGTTTATTAAAGCGCCACAAACATCGTTGTCGCTATAGCGTTATCCCTGCAAGCAAGTTTATATTTACGGCACCAAGTTGTTGCCGTTTCCGAGACACTGGGGCTGCTTGTTATTATTTCCATCCAAAAGAATAACAGTAATCCGAGTCCTGTATACATTTAAGGAATCAAACGAAAGGCTACAATAACTTACTGCATTGCAACTTAATCTGCCGACCTGTCGACCCGTAGCTATAGTTTCAATCACCGCCTCCGATAGGCAAATACGTTGAGCTGTTTCTCGTTTGTTCGATAGTTATCAAACAGTCAATAAAAGCAATCATAGGAAAGAAGGAGGAGGTTCGTTTTCGGTAACACTGTACGTATATATATAATCACGCACTTAGTCATTACGATGAAATCATTGTTAATCTCTGTTAGAAGTTAGAAGCGATAGAAGAAACTTGGGATTTTGGGTTGGACAAACGTTAGCGCTGGTAGTACTCCCATTCAATTTGCTCTTCTGTACCTTCTTCATGAATCGAATAACATTAGACCGCCCATAGACAAAACAGTACAAGACGAGTATATCTTGTTAGACGAAAAGCTGAGTTTGTTCTACTATTGACCAACTGTTGCTTGTCACAATGAAGTGACCAGCAAGGCAGGCACGATGACTTACTTCCCTTACTGCCAAAGCGATTACCGCCTCCAGTGCTGAACTGAAGTCGTAGAAGGAATCGCTACATAAATACAATTTAGGTTTTTTTTTTTTAGAAAATTTCATGCCTGACGATTATAGAAGCTTAGAAGACAATAGAAAAGGCAGGACATATTCTTGAAGCGTACAGAATAGGGTACCGGTTTATAAATGACGCTACAATTGGCATACGGCGTAACAGGTTTATCAACACAGGTGGATCGATTAAGGTCAATTTTAGAGAGTCAAAAGATCGCAATAGCGTCCTGCAGTTTAGCATACGCTAAACTCAGGCTACCATCAGCTAGAAACAACTGGTTTTAATATGTGAACTTCGGAAATCTGTTCTGACGAAGCTTGCAAATAGTACGAGTCAAATTTTGGAAAACAATGCCCTATTCGCGCAGTGGACAGCGTAAGCGCCTCTTTAAAAATGCCGCAACGAACGACATTTTTATTATGAAAACTTACACTTTCTCTATCACCTCAACACGGACTCATTTTTCATTACTCTTTGACCTCGAACTTGTTCACCAGATACGTAAAATACGTAATTTGCTTCATTATTCTTTTGAGTTTCGAGCTTTATCTACAAGCGTAGTAATTTCGAAATTTTCTCAAATTACTCTAATGGAGTAATTAATATACGTTTAGTCCTGTGCTATGATTCTAATATCAATCCAAAAAGGCTATATACTGAAATTTGCTTACTTTTACTACGGCAATAAAGGTTTTCAAAACGGTTTTCTCTTTGTTTATAAAAGTATAAAATTCTCATATTAATTTGATAATAAAGAATGAGCATGGTATCGTCAAATTCAGCAAATGCTATTACTATTATTCTTTTCACGATAACGTTATCGGATAAAATTAAATTCTACATGTACTTGCTAGGGGGAAATAAAAAAAATGTACGTTTAAATATGTGCCCGCATTCAGCCATATGCTTAATAAATGATAAATTTGTCATCATACCGTACCGTTATTACAAGAAGTCTACGACTTTTTAGAGGAATTGAAGCACGTGTTTTCCTGTATAGAGATATTTTTCATGGGTTATAAAAAATCGGAGAAATACGATTTCATTTAAAAATGACCCTCCCCATATATATAGTAAGCTTGGCAACGGAAGACCCGGATGAAAGCCCAAAAACAGTGAAACAAATCGTATTCATACTTTAGTCAGAACAGTAGACGAATCGCGCAAAAATTAAGTTAAGTAATCAACAGTGATTCGCTCGATCAACCTGGCCCTTTGACGTAACTACAGGAAAATTAAGCTCATATATACAATAACTTGAAAACTGTATCTTAAATAAGAGCTGCTCTACGCAATTGACGATCACCACTTTGCTGAACAGCCTGTTTCTGGATCATTTAATTCGCAGGTCATAAATACCTATCAGAGCAATCAATGCTAATCTACCTACAAACAGCTATCGCTCAGGACGCAACATCGCATATGTGACGTCTCTTTCGCCAGGACATTTATCAAAAAAATATTTGTTCCTGAAAAACTGTTAGCGCAGCGTGAACGGAAAACGCAAATACATATCAGCTTTGCTTTCGTTTGTGAAGAAAGCAACGGGCAACGAGATACCAAATTAACACAAAGAATTAACAACAATTTACTAAGGCAATATCTTGCTTTTTTCAGCGCAGTGTTCCACTAATACAGACAATATTGTTGAAGTCTCCTAGCTGTTAAGCAGCTGAAAAAAAAAAAGACAAAACTTTCTGTGTAAGTACCTTTCTAGAAATGACAGAATTAAATGTTAGTGTGTCAAGGTTTAAGCAAGTATCACTAATTGATCTCTCGTCATGATAGAAACCAACTTAGATTATCTAGAAATGAGAGAGATGTTTTACTTTGGTAAATGTTTTTCAAATGCAATATAATCTGTCGGCATGTTAAATTATTTGATTAATTATATAAAAGGATTTCCCTCAAAACATTAGTACAGACATTAGATTCTAAAATGGTAAAGGTTTTCTTAAACATGCTTTATTCACAGTTGGCAGTGTCATTGGGCGACCACGTGCATGCTGGGCTTAAAAACTCGCACTTCGAAAAAGGGAGCGTTTCCAATATTGGGTTGCTTATGCCATAGTAATCAAAAGTGATAAAATAAATATATTAGTTACTAATGCCTAGCGCCGGATTAGTCAAGCTAAATAAACAGTAGCGACATATTGTCATTGGTGCACCTATCACATAACCTGTTTCGTCTAGCACAGAACGAGATATACATTGCAATAAAGAGAATTATTTGTTCTTGATCGTATACATTTCGTGGGGCATCCGCTGTTTAGTTACGACGGAAGCCATCCACTCACTTCCTTATTAGACCTTATGTCGCTTGCCAATAACTTAGGACGCTTAAAGACAATGGACTCAGAAAGAAAAGTGCTCATAAACTGATGCCAGGTGGATCTTTTCCGTCTATGGACAACGATTAACGAACCGCTAAACACGTAGACAGGTTCACGAATCGACGAAAAATAAGCGATGAGACATGAAAATACTGGTTGATCTAGTAAACCGTGTCGGTCTGACATTTCTGGTACCGGCATTACATAATTCGGGGTAGGCTAATTGATTTCTGAGTTCGTCATTACATGAGATAGAACAAAGCTGACCATTGAAGGAAAGAACTCACACGGTAGACAGGGATGATGATTGACATTTTTTCAAAAATATTTTATAAAACAGAACATCTCTCAAATCGTCTTTCATTCATGATGAGGATATAACCTGGACAACTTGAGGACTAACCGACTGGAGAGTCACTAGATAGAACCCTTAGGCTCGGATGTGGTGTGACCGAAGCGGGTTACGTTAATCAAAATATACTCGCTGATATTTTTTTAGCTTCACTGCAACGTCCATGGCTCATCGCAAAGGAGTCCGCTTGTGCCTTTCTGTCCTATCAAATGAACATTAATATTAATGAAGCAATACATTGTGTCTAAAATGAGACTGTAAAGTGTGCATGAAACGTTAACGCGTATTTGTGAAACTTACGAGGTTACATGTGGACTTAGAGAATAAATCGATAAATTTACTCTTGCTAATACTGCAGCTATTTAGTTCCAATGGTCTTTTCCTATATGCCAAATTATGCAACAACCTCTTAAACGATCTGAAAAAGTTACGTATCGACAAATGAATAAGGCCATAAGAAGCAAGTGTTTTCCTATATTATCTATGATAGCAGGATTTTTGAGTGCTTTTCTAGAAGAAGCGCATCAGCACTAATACAAGCTGGTCCTTTCAAACGCCATCTGCATATAATTAACAATGCAGAAAGATTCAATTATTTATCAACGTATTTGGCAACATATAAAAAAGTAAACTTAACACTGAACGAATATGATGCCTTACACAACTGCTATATATATATATATATAGCATTGGTAGTGTTTATTACAGAATAGTCTAGACCGTCGTGGTAGAGGTGTTAATATGTTATTATGTGCATTTGTTTCATCTCAGTGCGACTGAAACGTTTTATAATGCAAACAAGATAAAATAGGGTTTCATTTGTTTTATTCACTCAGTGATTTAGTAATCACAATGAGTCCGCACAGCCCGTTTACTCCTTTCTTTTTGTACTCAATATGGCGAATATATGCGAGTAGTTAAGAACATTAAACAATGCATCTATAGAACGGTATATACAGACCAAATGGGCAAGACGATTAATCGCTTAGACGAAAATTTTCGTCTCAATGACGTCTCCCATGAAGACAAGCGAAAATCAGAGTAACTTTTCCCTTTGATTGCTTTTGTTAACAATGGATGGGATCGCTTGTGTCTACTAGAGGAACTTCCGTTGTGCGTAAACAGTAGACAGCAAGGTTCATTTTTATTTAGCTTCATTGTTTTGTCCTTCTGCTAGAAGGCCTATTTGGTAAGCATACGATAATTTGATTGATAGCCGAATTGTATAATTTCTCTAGAGGCGTAAAAACGAGTCGTTATGTTTAGAGAATATATAGGGACCGGGTTGAATCCTTTATAAATGGTCAACTAGAAGTTAGGGGAGCCGCACTAAAAACAAATGCAGACAACTTTTGACCGTTACAACGATTTGATGTAACAAATCATCGTGGTCCGCGTTGTTCTATCGCGTTATAAATTGATTGTATGTGATTATTATGTTAATGATAGACGCTTTTGCTGCGACCAATTACAACAATGATGATGGTGACGACGTCGATTGCATCGGCAGTGACGGTCTTGTCGGCGCGTTTTTTGATAGAGAGAATAATAGGAGCCTAGGCGGAATAGCGCCTCTCATTCCGTTACTGTTTTCGTTAAGGGAAGATCGAATCTAGCAGCTGAGCTACTATTCTATCATGTCCGTTCTATCTCGGGACTGCGACCAGCTACTTCTCACTAAGAGCAGCAGCAGCAGCAGCACCACAATTAAAGCAAGCTTACATATTACAATCCTCTACTCACAATAGATCATATCCCTGCATCGATGTACATGTCCCCTGCAGGAACTGTAGCGGCCAACTTGTTGTTGTAGTAAAAATACGGCGACCAATTCACTATTGTCAACCCTACGGCAGCTCGAAAGCGTACGAAGTATCGAATGCACTTAATGGCAGGGCGAAGAAGAACGCTTAACCTATTAACGAAGCAATGATTGATATTATTACATGGTGAACGAATGTCACTCCACCCTACCGATTGAATATTTAAGGCAAATACATTCATGGAAACGACGATGGTGGGCGGATGGACGCTGGCAAAATTTACGTGTTTTCCAAGCCTTATTTTTAGCGTGAAACATTGTTGTGTCGTCTTTATCACGTTGCGAAAGAAGGTATTCGATCTATATAGTACTGGACACTAAGGCACCGCACTAAAAAGTGCAGTCGAATAGCATCTACCTAACCTTTGACCCCGTATAACATAACCCAATAGTAGTACAGTTTATAAGTGTCCAGTATCTCAAAGCCCAGCCGATAAACATGCATGGAGATCATGGCGCATCCTGAATCGGGAGCAATATGTAGATTCGTGCACGGTTCATTTGGCAACGGAAATTCACCATAGGGTAACAAGGCGTTATGGTTACCCTAACCGATGTGTATGCATTGGTCAGCGTGTCGCAATTAATGGATGGATGCAATTTCATTAGATTTATATTGAATCTGATAAGACGTTCTGTGATCGTAGCTGCATGTGTCGTAACGAAAGGTCACTGGTGAAGAATAAGGGTACTTAACAGATAAAGTCATCGCTAGCGATTAAAGAAGCTTGTAGTCCTAAGATTTTGTTGTGTTTGCGGAAGATTTCCAACACCGCTTTTTTTTCTTATGGTTTCATTACTGTAATCTTTTTGCCAAGTGATTAATGGAGGTACATTGTACTCTCGTCCAACAGCAGCGACTTTTAATCCAACCTTGTGCATCATCGAGATGTCGCCGCCACCAGGGCACTACTGCAGAACGGTTGTACAGGTATAATTAATGCCTATGCGCAGGTGTCACAGAAGCTTTCATGGCTACGCTTTTTTGCTGCCGGTATCGCATAAAAAGTTCAATGATACTTTTAGCACTAGAGAAACACCACATGAAATGAGAAAACAGAGAACTCATAGCTGCTGACAACAGACGAGGACATTTGTAAGAACTCTCTTACTACTGTCAATTGTTTTTTTTGCTTCGGTTAGCTGCTATAACAAAGCTGTGTGATACTATTCAATGAACGTGATCTAGCACGCACTACAGAGGATGGAAACATGCCCTCATGGCTGACAAGATATTTATTCGCCAACAGCGTCCTAAGGAACAATCTGGTCAAACAAACATACTATTGTCAACCACTTTTACCCCACGGACATTTGGTAGCACATGGAGCACGACAAAGACGAACAAAACAAGACACCAATGTCTCTGTAGGGTTTATCCAAACGATGCTATGTTGGTTGTATCAACAACTCCGACGTAACGTCAAACGTTACATTACCACATGTGTGTAAATATGATGAAAAAAATGGCTGCTATGTGACACCGGTGACATGATATTAATGCCGGCGGCGACCGCTAGCTGTCGCTATTGTTAAATGGTCGCAGCTGGTTGGTGCACCGACAGCAGGAAAACTGGTGGCACAACTTAGATTACAAACCTCACTTACTTCGTTTCTCTTTTTTATTATCCTTCACTGTCACCATCATAGTAATCATCATCATCATCATCATCGCCGCTGTTACCGTGGTCTTTTTCCTCGTGCTCGTCATATGCGACTAGAAGTAAGCGTTTCTGATGTTTCACTGGAGTCAAATAGAAGCGGCGATCGATGCTGTAGGCCACTGATGGTGGAAGTGATTGTCAGAGAATCTGTTGTGCTTGCTGGCGTCACATCTACCCGTTACAACGCTTGATTGTTATTAGCATTACCATTGTAGCTATTAGTGTTGCTATTTTACTTGATTCTCTTAGAGGCAAGATGGACAGGAGGCAACAGAAGAGTGCAGTACCTCGTATATATATCTATATATATATATGACTTATAACCGTAAACAGTACAAACAAACAGAGATCCGCAAGTGAATGCTAGCCAGAACTGCTGTATTCCTATTTATGTCATGCTCGTCTCATCTTCATGATGTCCGTTCTGTATACTTTCAAGTATCAGATGATGATTTTAGGACATTCGTTGTCCTATTTTTTTTTTTCGCGTTCTCGCCTCCTGCCATTCAGCGAATTGTTCCACGTAATATCACCGTCATCGTTTTGTATTGAAAGTCGATTTTACTTAACTGATGTGCATGCTTATATTGAGCCGTTTACGACTTAATGTGTGTACTTTCCTTCACTATATCGGTTATGGAGTACTTTGAGTTTTTGATCACAATATGATCATATACCATCAAGAACTGACTTTTTTTTGTCACCAAAGGAACAACTGGGCGGTTACATAGTAAGTTATTATATTTATTGTTGATATTGCTACTATTGACAGACAGAAGTTATGTGTGTGCGTGTATTGGATGTATATGGAATTACTCTTGCCTTCGTCGCTAGACTTGTTAGCTGATTGTTGTTTTTATCTGTTGTGTGTTGGTCTGGGCGCAGCATATATTTGATGGGGCTTTTCTACTATGTTGGATGTTTCAATTGCAGTGTGAACAAGCGCGCACGCAATTGATTTGGTTTATAAAAAAAAATGAAAACGGGCTGAGTGACATGGTACTGAAAGGTCTTCATCTAATAATGTCGATCTAAAAAAAAAAAAACGATAATTATAATTATTACTGTTATGATGAACAATTATTCTAACCACAGCACTCGGCGGTTATCGAAACGTACACTTTGATTTATAGTCATTATAAAATAGTATGCATTATAAAATTAGAGTAAACAGTTTTCAATGATTATTGCAAGCTCTTCTTGTTTGGCCAGAGATCGAAACGAGGTAACTTATGTGTGACGTAAACTAAGTAAAACGTCGAAAAAAAGCATCTCACCACAAGTAAACTTACATTACTTGTTGAGTAAATAGTATCTCTTTAGTGGTAGAATGCAGTCACTATTTGCAATTCCTGAAACCATTTGCTTCGTCTATACGTTTGGCCCTCTGTTTCGACTTTTACGTCCGGTATCGCCGTTAGGCATTCCATTCAACGGCTGCCTCCCAGCACGAAAAAAGTTTGTCCACGTTTGGCTCTTAACTGCATTGATTAAACTTTTATAAACGGAAAAATGTTTGTTTATACAAATATTGTTTTCACATTAAAGTAACGAGATGTACCAATTACTAACGATCATAGCGGGCCTACAAATCGAAACGTATATTTTTTTCTGGATTTAATAATTGGCAATTAAATCAATGCCATAGGTTGTCAACGTGCTCATGAAGGGGTGATAGGGATTCAATGCGTAAAACATTTAATTTAGCCAGATTTCATTTAAAGCATTTCAAAAGTAGCAATAATAATAATGATGACAGAAAACAATGGTTTTCAACAAGTAGAAAAAGACACTCGCTAAGGTTGAATATAGTTAGTCAGCATATTAGTTCTTGGCGCGTGAAATATGGAACAAATATTTCATAAACAATTCACCAAGAAAGCAATAAAGGTTGAAGAAAACGGTCTTTACAAAAAGAAAAAAAAATATAATAGAAAAATTATCATGACTTCTAACGCCCGAACATGTGCTTTCCGCGGAACCAAACTGTTTTACGACGGAAACCATGGATAGAATATTCCTTAATTTGTGCGACTTCGAACGTAATTTCTGCTGTATACAAACCTCAGTTTTGCGTGCTTCGTTTTAATGAAGGCATTTTGTCGTACGTATTGGCAGATAGCCGATGCTGACGCGGCCAAGGACTGTCGCAAATTGTTCCAGCTGCATCGGCCTGCTGTCGTCGTTGTTCTTGACGAACGTTAATTATGAAGCGAACCTACCTCTCAATGGTTCACACACGTATCTGAGGGCGAAATGCAGGCATTACTACTAGCCTATAGTCGTTACCCGTCGCATCAATAGTAAAGAATAGCAACCAATGAATACGGCACACATCCGAGCCGTCCTCTGTAAAACTGATTGAATTGATAGAAAAAATATTGCATTTATATAGGTGTATCTTAATAGGTGGCGCTTAATTTTGTTGGGTCTTCAATTTACTGTACTCGTTCAGATGGCACAATTTACGCCTCTAAACATTCGCCGAATCTTCACTTTAGACATTTTTGCTACAAACTTCAGAAACGCTCATATTATCACGAGTATCTGAAATGAGAGTTTATATATATGTATATATATATGGCGGCCGATCCGAGTTTTCTTTTTTGAATGTAAGCTTGGCTTAACGCATAACCGATATGGTGAAAACGACCTGTTTAAAGAAAGTCATTAAATCTATTTTCGAACAACTAAACACATTAGAGAAGGCTATCGAGGCAATATGGTTAATGATTCTCTATGAAACGCAAGTGTGCTATGGATTTGATATTTTGACATCGTTTACAAATAAACCTGAGCCGATCGCTTCTAGCCTCCAAAAAAGCTGTTTTGTAAATCAATTCATTTTGAAGCGACGCAGAGATTCATTCCGAGGTGAAATTAATTCAGTGAAGTAGGTCGTTGCTTGGAAACGAGCGACGACAATGGTTATACGCGCAACGAAGACAATCACAGGACTTGGAATGACAATCTCGTAGTATTACTTAGGACAAACTGTAGGGCGCTTTGGGGCTGATATCATTTCGCTGGCCATTTGACAAAAGAGAATTCTGCTGTTTTACGTTTTAACGCTTCGGTCCACTTTGACGGACGTGTCTTTAATTCTATTTTTTCCTGGTAGATGTCGTTTAGTCAGGATTGATGAAGTGCTCGATGGCTCGCTGCCGGCTGACAGAGAACGCTCACCGGTTGCGTTTCCCGCACAATAGTCACCGAATATGGGAAGTCTTATAATGGCTCACACGATAGAAATTTACGTCTTTACATTCAGTTGTTTCAAAAGAATGTTGGCAAAAGCAATGCTAAAATTTTATTTAAGGTGATTTTTGTTATTAAACATGTTTAGCTGAGTAACCCATTGTTTTCAAGAGACGGATGCGCTAGTATCTATATCCAGTAATTATCAAAAAATAAACAACAATCTATGTAAATTAAAAAAAAGTACAAGGCAGTGGTAGCGGTTTCTGTTAGTAAATCAAACGTCAACGCTAGGCGCCTTCCTCTAAAGGAAATATTGGCCCAAAATAAAAATGGGCGCGGTTATATTCTATGTATAAATGTTTGAAGCAAGTACATTGAAATCTACCAAATTGACCAATTATCGTCGGAGACTTAGACGTGGGTCGACTCTTCATAGGACTACGTTGGACCAATAGCTTCTATTAGATATCTGACTTGTTAGGTCAGGTCCGTAAGTGATCCGCAGTTTACCACCGATAATTAGCTCCATTATGCTTGGATAGACGGCACTTCAGAGAACATTTAAAATGGAAGAATAATCTTCGACGTAAACACGTATCTCTTTTCCCTTCTAGGAGGCTTTTGCCTAATGCCTTGGCGTTACTCTTCTTTCCTAACGAATGACGAAATCTCAGTCGCAAAATTTCTGAGCTGATATTCCAACTTCATAGAGACTCAATAATCATTGATGTCGGTTTTAACCACCCGACGTCTAATCGCAACGACGTAATCCATGAGGCCGCGCAAGTTACAGCACTGCGTATTTACCACTTCAACTGGATGGCGGCAGCGCCATTGACTATAATAGTCTATTATCTAGTGAATACGCATTCGTTCGTTTTCTCTATTATAAGCCTGCACGTCTGGTCACCCCTAGCCCTCTACATATATAATGTGATGAAACCCGACTCTTTTCGAGTGTCATTAGTTATAGATTTCGTATTATAACGGTCAGGAACGATCTACGCCATCTTTCTCTCCCATGTTATAAGTAACTTCAAGCCCAAGTCGCTGCCTGAACATTTTCTCGCACCCTTAGGTATGTGCACTGACCCACCATCTGCAGCTACATAAGTACCTGCCCTCTTTTTTTCATCACAATTTTAGCTTTGACGCTCGGTCGTTTTTCTCTGTAGGACGTCGCGTCCGTCCAATTGGCGACACTTTTTCCCCACTTCCGACGCTCGGTCATCATCGCTGTAAACAACAACAACGAACAGCTTCGCCATGCGACAGATCTCTCTTATCTTTCATTCATTGGCCAGCTACTAATAAAACGTTACGTTCGTTTGGACTACTAACTTTTCACGTTACTCTGGTAGTCTTCATAATGGTACTTCTTAAGCAGACTGTACGTCGCCATTTTTTTCCTGTGATTCTTCGACTTTGTATCCAACAAAATTTCTCCAATACATGAAACACTTCTAAGAAATGGCAGGCGTTGTCCATTAGCTGGCGTGGATGCATCATCTTTGATCAAACTGGCCAAACTGCAGTATGAGACAGCACAACTTACAGAGCGATGACTTGCAAGCTTTTTGAGTTTAAAGTTGTCGCTCTGATAGTTGTTGAAGCTTGTATGTTAAGCGGAATGATAATTGATATGTGTAAACAACGCAAGGTTAAAGAAGCTTTTCATTTTAGATTAACCTAGTAGTTACTAAAAAATGCTGCGTCCCTTCTCCGCTTCCTGATTTTTAGTTTGAAATAAAGCTTTCCCCCTTTTCGTTACTTTTCTCTCTCTCTCTCTCTCTCTCTCTCTCTCTCTCTCTCTCTCTCTCTCTCTCTCTCCTCTCTCTCTCGCTCTCTCTCTTGCTTCAATCATATTGCTCTGTTAAAAAAAAATGCCGTGTTCTTGCTCTTTTCAGATCTTCCCTTATTTCATAATGTTCTCTAGACACCCTAACTCCTATTGTCAATACCTTTGTGTTAGTAGCTTTTTCTTAACTAGATTTCTTACTGACATAAGACTGCTCAACTGTGCGTGTTCAGTCTTACTTCTAGCGGAAACGAAAACATGACAGCTTAGTATTACATACTCCGGTCCGTCCACCTTTCTATGACGATGTCCACTACGATTTCGTCTATCTCTACTGTATATGTCGAGAACTGACTATATCTGTTTAACATTTACGTGGTGTAGTGCCTACACGTAAAGCCTATTAGACCAAATTTTTATGCCTGGGATCAATGATCTAGTCCAGTTGTCTCGGACTGACCCGAACAGCTGCCTCAAGCCCGTGCCCATTCAAATTCTGCCCTTTTTTTAATATGGTTCTGCTTACAGGTACTGTATTTGGTGCTTGGCTTTCTCTTCGATTAGTATGGCCTACGGGCACATCCTAACGTCAGCCTTGATTCACCTTTTAGCCTACAAACCTCCTGCCATCTGTCCAACATTTTATTTATTACTTTCTTTATCATTGGCAATGAATGAATAGCGCGTTGCTTCGGCAACCGCGTATCAGTCAACTAAGGACGTCTCTTATCTTGTAAAGGTGTGACTGAAGTTTATAGAAAATGTCTTCACGTCTATCAAGCAACGGCGGTCTCTGCGTCAATTTGCTGTTCAAACTGGATCTTATTATCATTATCTTTCTCAGTAGACAAAAATAGGGCCGCCTGAACAATAAGCAATCAATTGGTCTAGCAAATCGCTATGAAAATACTGTACAAATGTTTGTACATTTGTTTGTTTACTTTAATACGACGCAATGATACTTCGCAATCGGCGAATAGGTCAAACTTAATAGTAAAAATACGAAAAAATATCACCAGTATTGATGGCTATTTATCGATACTGATCAGCATTTAAACGATTGATGACGAGTTAGTTAGATTCGTCACGCGTCTGGAAAACTCATATGGAGAATTTCTTCTAGTAAATAAACAACCTATCTTTTAACAAAAGTACGGGAAAACGGAAATATACGTGAAAAACCCTTACGGTTTTGCGGTTGAAGATTTTCAGGCGGTACCCAAAAGTATATACATATAGATATAGAGCTTGCTTCATTTCATATAGGGTGAGCCAAGAATTTAAACTAGCTATTTATAGCCGACAATGATACCGTATAGCATAGCATGCTTTATGTACAATTGTATAGGTATAAGTTTCAAAGTGGCAACCAATTTGAATTTAGATCCAAACTGGATAATTGGAATTGAAAAGGTGGAACTTTTTAAGTCATTTGAAAAATATTGCTTTATATATTCTGTCGTATTATATCATAAAACCAATGTCAAATAGACCCTTTTAAATACTCCGTTTATGCCACAGTAGTCTATTACGAGTTGCAGTTATTCTGTCCTCATATCGGATCAGAATTTCGACCATTGTCGGCAACGGAAAGATGGGTTATCAAGTCTATACCGTGCGTGCAAAATTTCCGTGCGTTCATGTCAAGTAGCATGGAAGAACTATATAAATTGATTTCCCTATGTGGCATTATCTCTCGTCAAACTTCAACGAAGTTTGACAAAGCTTTTATTTTTTCCTAGTCAGCTGTCAAGTTGGAATTGAATTTTCATTTCCGGGCTCATCAACGAGACATTAAAGGACTGCGCTAATATGTAGAACAAGAAGAATAACGATTATTTTTTTTAATTTTCTTCGCGTACTGGTTCGTAACAAAAGAGGACGATGTGACCTGAACTTCAGTCAACTGTTTAATGCAGATTTCCGCTGGAAGGTCTTTGAAGGAGAGCAAAAGTCGATTATTTGTACGTTATTTACATCCTCTGATGCCCCAAGGGTGTCTTCGCTACCCGTTCTGCTAGCCGCAACCCGTAACCCACATGACAGAGCACTTTCCGCTATTTTCGAGGCACTGAATATTCTTCTATAATATAATATATAACCAATTAATATTAATTGATGTTATCTTCCATAAGAAGTCAATAAAGAAAGGTATTTGCTGCTCGACTTCTAAAATAATCCAGTAACTGGATCGTAAAGCTTTATTTTTTTAATTTCCTTTAGTATATATAAGTATTTGCGCATTTGTAAGTTTCGATTTAATACCTTCATTTTTAAACAGGAAAGAGATTGCGTTAATAAAAAAATGCTTTAGCAGTTCCAAAAAGTATTATATATAAATATGAAAAAGTATATTCGTTGATTAGTAGACAATACATGATATCGATGAAATAAATAATATCAACAATGGATGCGCATGGGTGGATTATTAGGACGATGATATGGATAAATGCTAAAGAATAAAACAACTTAAAACAGTAGCCATATGCTTACGTCCAGTGAGGCGTATGCAACAAATCTAAAGGTAGAACCTTAGAAGTTAGTCTACCCATTATTACAGATGAGGATATTTTATCCATTTCGGTTGAATCGCGTCACCTCATCCTACAGTATAGCATACTTTTCTTTATTTCGCACTATCCAGATGGCTTTGTCGCGTTGCTTTATTTACTACGAAGATCAATATCCTTCTAACATCCCACGTTTATCTTATAGTGCTACTGCTGTTGCCTCGCTTTTCTTCAATTGTTGTTTGTAAACAGCATGCGATCACGACCTAAAGGCTATGTTCTAACGCATCTGTACGAACCAATGAAATCGTCCAGCTAAAGATGACACGTAGACAGGCGCATGTTCTCTTACACGAAACGAGAACAGTGCGAAACGATATTGGCGCCGTCGTCGTTGTTAACGCGTTTGTTTAGCAGTAGGTTGATCGCTGCTGCGGTGTGACTGATACCTCAAACGAAGCTGGTGGAGGCCCAGCAACTGGGCCGAAAAGGAGGCTGAGCGTTTTGCTTCTTAATGGATCAGGACCGTTAAAGGATAAAAAAAAAAAAACGCGATCACGAACGCATTCACTTTGCGCGAAAAAACAAAGTGGCAAATGCAACATCGACTCGATTTTCACATTTCCCCTCAAGGGGTCTTGTCTATAACGTCTCGAAAGTAGATGTTCTTCAGAACTGGGGCCGGGTATAGGACAAATGCCCCGGAAAGATATCATACCACCACGATTTGTTCATTTCGTCAGCTTCGCCTCGTATAATTCCACTCAATTCTATTGTACTGTGTTTTCATCTGGTTATGGAGTTTTTGTTATGCCAGCTTTTTCTTCCCTTTACATTCTACTCGCCTAGCCATCGTTGTTGTTTGCAGACGAGGTATGTCGACGGTTGTTGTCCGCTCTTTTTTTTTAGTTGATTTTGCTCGTTAGTTGATGCGCTCGCACTTAGTAATTTTTTTGCCATCGTTATCTGCTGAAGACTGCCCGGGTCAGCTCATTGACCCAACGTAAAGACGAGTACTATTTAAAATGCTGTCGTACGATGCAGTAGGCCAGCCTCTTGTTGTTATCATTGTTTCTATCGTCAGCATATTTCTGATGGCTGATTTAGTATTAGTTAGCCAAATGCGTGGTCTATTCCATCGTGAAATGCTGTTACTTTTGATTTAGGGCGTTTCGCGCGCACGGAAACTTGCCCAGCTGTACAAATTAACTTGGCACTTTCAACTGACACTGATTGGGTCACCTGGGGGGGTTTTACAATGTGTAAATTCGCTTGAAAATTAAGTAACTTTTAGAAACTGCGTCAATAAATGGGATGAATGCTTTCTGAATATATTATATATTCGACTATAATACATAGAATGGTCGTAAGGTAAACTCAACTGTTACTACGACTCTTCAGAACGACTGTAATATATAATATAATTTTAACAATTTACAGATGAGATCACCTTAATCACTGTTGTTAGCCATTGAGTTAAAGCGGGTAATATCATAGTGGTACTTCAGGTTCAATTTTACAATACAAATGAAAATTACGATATATCTAATCGATCGTATTGACATTGTTACAAGGGTTAATTTTGAGACGAAGTTTATCTAATTCTATAATTTGCGATGAATGTCCTTTTACATTATTTTTATTATAACGATATTTTTATTGTAAAAAATAAGTTTTTGTTTGTATTGCTTCTCGTCGCGCATCTTCCACCCAGATAACGTATTCATTAGCTAATTGGGATGATAAAGTTGCGAAATCAAAGGATACACACTTGGTTTCAAGCTAGAAAGAGCTATCGTTATATATCTATTTTTCGGAACTTCTAATGTATCTTCTTTGATTATCATCTTGGTGTTCCGTTTAGCAACAAATAGCATGTCATACATGGTTTCGATATCACCTACCGTCACCTGTCCTTCCGTTCGAATCTGGCCTGCTTTTCTGTCGCCTTTGTCCTTAAACCTATGTAGACGTCCTTGCCGCAGCGTCAACAACAACACTTGACAATAAGAGCAACATGTAACAGTAGGACAAGCCGTCGTGGCTAAAGGAGCAATGAAAACAAACTGACGCTGTCGTTTCCGAGGATGAACGTAGGTGTCAACGTCAAAATCGACTTTAAGACGTTCGTGGTACTGCTACTATTACTGCAGCAGCCGCAACGAGGTGTCGTTGTCGTTGATAATGCCAATGATCTTTTTGCCGGTAATAGTGGGACCGTGATGTTGACGCTGGTAATGGTGCGTGGCCACCACAGGCACCGCATAGGTCCGCAAGCTGACATTACAGCTGTTTCCGTTGACGTCGATACTGCTGCGGTTGTATTATGACCACAAGATTGTTCTCTTCGACAGAGGAAAAAGGGGATTGCCGTAGCTGTCTGCGTTGTATTATCAACAGTGAATATCTAAATACAGCACAGTTGAGGAAAAACGATTCGAGGCTAGAGGAAGATTTCAATCGGCAGAGTAATAATAACGAAATGGTGGTGTTAAGGTGATTCTTCTTGAAGTACAGATAAGGATCGGCTGACGAACATGATGGCACTTAGAAAACGCGCACATCGATGGAGGGAATGGGGGGCAACGATGATGGCGGAAGGAACAATGGAATCAACTAGAGATCAGAGAATGCTAGGAACGGAAGAACAACTTATCGATGGATATAAAGTAAGTTCCTTCCTTTCTACGAGAGATAGAGTCCAAGGGCTTCCTTGAATCAAATCGCACTTCCAGGAATGACGAGACTTTATAATGTACACAGCCATGTTAACAGTGTTTTTCTAAATTCAACACATTTTGCTCTATTTTCCTCTGTAGGCAATATTTATTAAGGTCACTTTGCGAATTATATAGAGCATTTATTATGAAGTTACTAGTCATGCAGTTTTGTTGTCAAAGCAAAAACACACATCGCAATGTCAGTATACCAGTAGTAAGCTACTGACAATAAAAGTTATCTATTTGCACTGGTAAAGGGCGATTACTCGAGATGACTTCCTTTTATTCCAGCTGGCGCAAACGCTGGACGCAATCCCAAAACGCACCGCCGTCAGTTTCCTCAGAGTTCTTAAAGGAAAGATAAACTTGTACGAGCTAAGCAAGTAAATCCAATGCTCAACTATGAACGTGAACATGAAAGGAAAACGCAGGTGGGGACGATCAAAACGGCTGTCACGTTATCGGGCATCTAGTACGTCTGTGAAAATCGATTACGTGCATATTAATCGCTCTATTATAGTTATTGATAAAAAAAAAAAGAAAAAAAGACACGGAATGGTACCATGTTGCCTATCAGCAACTCGATTCGAGAGTCTGAGAATCCTGTGTCTCGTACTGATACTATTGTCCGTATTCAGTGAAACTCAGCAACAACGAATCAATTAATGACTGTGTTGTTGTTGTTGTTGTTTGTTGCCTGTGAATAATTGCTGCTACAGGAGTACCAGTGACGGAGACTGGTGCTCTACGTCGGATGTACGTACATGCATCTTCTCTTGATGAGCAGCATCTATATTTATATATGCAGGGTGTCCCGAAAAAAGTAAAGCCGTTTCAGCTTATATAACAGGTTTCACTATCAATTAAACAAAATATAGTAGACTACAATGGCCAACCGTGAGCGAGCTATGGACGCAGTAAATTGGGTAGTAGCGTAAAAATAGATTTATGATGACGTGGATGTGCATAATAACAATGATCGAAACAAAGAGGTTGCATCGTATGTGCAGTTATCTTTCTGGTGGCTATGAAGCACATTGAAAGAAACGAGTATAATTAGTTTCTGATAAACACGCTTGAGGTGCGGCACTTATCAGCGTACTCTTCTGTTGTCTATTGTAACGCTGTTGAATCATAATGAAAGACAAAATAGCACCTGTATCGCATCATTGTTCATTCAAATCATATCAACGTAAGTTTTATATACATTTAACACTATGGACACTTCTGGTCGAAATGACCCATCCCTAAGAAGTTTTTATAATTAAACGTAAGCTTTCGATGGCGTAAAGTTCGCTGGTGAAATGATCGAGTTGCGCAACCGAAAGCGTAATAATAGCTGGTGATAACGTCTAAGTTTGTGAACCGGTCTTGCAGACGGTCATATTGATCTTTACTGGTAAATTAAGACGGAGTTAGAACGTCAACGCAGCCGGCTGTCGGTGTTGACCATCCGTGTAGATGTGTGCACTAAATGCAGATTCTACTGCTTGTCCTTACGTAAATGCAAATATAGACAATCTTTGCATTTACTTAATTTAAAAACTTAATTTGATTGCTTAATATGCCAGACACTATCCGGCGTATTAGACTGCCAACAATTAAATACGCCGTTTGCAAAACGCGGACGACTTATCCGTTATATTCCTTTGATAGAAATTAATGTGGTGAATTGCATCCAATACTCTGCGTCAGAAAGATGTAGAGAATGAGAATGTAATAATCGCTGAGGGCACACCGCTGCGTAGCTATAATAGACTAGAGGCTTACGACAGACATGAATCCCAAATACACACCTCAAACGCGCACTTCTCTGTATTAGAAATCTTCCACGCACTCTATTATGTTTAATCTCTCTTAACATCTAGAATTTATATAGGCGTATTTGTCCATTCTTAGTGGTATAGCAACGCGCAGCCGCCCAAGGAAAATGATCATCGATCACAGGCAATGTTCGTACGAGACAAGGGGTCAGATCGTCCAGGATGCTAAAAGCATACGTTTTCTTTTAAGGTTGTACGTCCATTATTTCTCTATTCCGACATTGAAACGTCAGCATTATAGTTGTTTCCCACCGGCATTATAGTTTTTTGCCGGCATTGTCTGCTCATTATTTCTTCATGAAGTCGACGATAAGATTTTCTACGGCTTTTATTTATACTGCAGTGACGACGGGCTCGTAGCAGCATAAATGCGGTTTATTCGGAGGATAGCTCATAGTAACATAGCAACAGCAACAGTGATTCCTTGCGTAGTACGAGCGCCGTAAGGCCCGGCCACGCCACCTACTTACGTATTCCAGTATAGCGTCTTGAACTGTTCGCATTCTCCGTTATTTTGAAAGCCTCTTCTGTATGCTCAAATCGAATTCTTCTGCTCGATTACTAAAACGACACCCGTCGACGCTTAGACATACGCGGCCCTGCACCCGTGCGCCCCTTATTGCAGGTTCGTTTCAGTGGCAACAGACGTCGTTCGACCGTTCGGCTTCGAACTTCAACAACCTTTACAACAAATTACCAACTTTCTAACTTTGGCTTACACGCCAAGGCCGATATGGAAGTGCTTGTGGATACCTGCATGTCCGCTTGGTTTTCCAGCGTGACACGATTTCATTGCGGCTCCTACAAGGGCTCGTGTGACCCGCAACAGCGCTATATTCCCTGTAATTCAACAGAGAAGTATGCACCCAAGAACATCTGCGCCTTTATCAAGGTGTAACAATGGTTTCGTACGAACGAGGTTACCCGTATGGCGTTGTCAAGCTTGGCACCATCAGAAACCTCGCATGGGCAACAGATCCTTACGCATCACAACTATGCGTCGAATCTGACTGCTGTTTGCGTTGGGGTGTCTGGCTTGAAAAGGACGACCTGGACGACAGCCCAGATTCTCGTACTACTTGACACGCTAGTGGATGACTCCGCCGATGGTCCGCAAACCTATTCATTGAGACATGCGACGTGGCACGCAACCTTCGCAAGAGTTGCAGTAAAATAGTTCACAAAGTCATTACAGTATCATGATTTTTTGATATTTTATAGGAACGTGTCGAATTCAAAAGGCAGCCTAACGCACTCTAATAGAAATGGTTTTTCCTGCATAAATGTGTACAGCTCATTGTCAGGCCTACGGACATCGGCATAGTATTTTGCCGCGTGTAGTAATGCTTGACGAGCTTTAGATGTTCCCTGCGCCATTCAAAAATAATTCGAACGAGTATAGAGCTTGGTGTAGCAGATGTCTCTAGATCGGCCTGAATAAGCGCTTGTTCGATCAGCCATAAACTTCCACCGCCGCTTCCAATGTCGCAATCCGTTGCGCAGGCTTCCCGAGTAGTTTACAAGTCATGGATTCACGAGTTGGTGCAATAAATCGGGGGTGTCTTCTGTTAACTCATAGTAGTATTAAGGTGATATTTATGCAAACGTCAAGGCAGATTTGCCATTCTGGATGAGAATAATTAGTCCAGAGCGACAATTCTACGGAAGATCTGATGATCCGTCGTGAGAATCACAGTTCAGATATAGAGAGAAAAGTTAGTTAAATGAAGTAGTAGAGATGGGACGGCAAAATTGGGAGCCATACGACATTTTATCTAAAAGGGAAAATTGTGTTGATCCCAGTGGAATGGCCATACTGATCATAAGGCCTTTTTCATCGATTACATGTATATCAATCTACGTTTTCATATCGATTGCACACAGATGAGTTATCGTGCACATTATCTTCTATATAGAATCGGTCTCGATTCGTAGCTCAAAATTGCATCACCCTGGGCAACGGCCCTTCGCTACCATTGCTCTCTGTATTTCTCAAGTCTAAAGCCAACACAATGAAAAACTCGCATGTAGTGAGTGCTCATGTCCGTGCATGGAGTTCGACTAGCTCTTAGTGCACCTAGGTTTTATTTGCAAGTTTTCCGTTACCCGTATAAATAATTCCAAAAGCATTGCAATAAAGCCCTGTTTTTTTCTAAAAATACATGATCTATTGCGACGTATGAAATTGTGACTAAGATCACTACGCAAATTATATCGGTTTAAGGCTTTATGTTTATTAGTCCTCAAGTGGTGCGAAAAAATCGGTTTACCTTCTCTGCCCTATGGTCGCTTTATCTGGAATGAGTTTCTTCTGTACAAAAGTCTACAGAAAACCCCTTGTTGACATGAAAGAAGGAATTAAAAGTGTTTTGCACTTTACATTATTTTCCTATTGACATTTTAAATTTGCGCGTAGGTAAGTATGCTCCTTAGTATGGTGTTCTTTTTTTAACAATATGACATCTCGAATGCTCCAGTCGTGATTGTTAACATTGTATTTTGTTGTTTTCGTGAGATTCAGCATGAGTGGCGTATCTGCTCTGCTTCGGCCTAACGGCCAGATGATTTACGTATACAGAAAAGCTTGGAAATAGTCTCTAATGGAGAATGATCAGGCCGACCGTAGCTAATGTCAAACATATACTTGTAAATTTCTATTAGGCTAGCTTTTCAAACAATGTGCACCGACCCCTGAACGTCTACGCATGATTCGATCATTAGTGTATTCCAGTCTGGCCTTATTTCTCCATGACAAGAACCGATATTTTTTCTTTTCAAACAATGAAATATATATCTGATTGATAACGACCAACTACCAATATGAATAATGTGCTCACCTTTTATATCAAATTTTAGCTCGATCGTAGCTATATATATATTGAATAGAATTGATTAAGAAAAGCTCCAAATTGTATTTGTTATATGTTATATCGGAGTAAGTTTAATTTGTGACTGTCAGCAAAGTGTCACCGTCAAATGCGGAAGCGTTAGTAAATCAATATATGGTTACCAAGACTACTGGGCAACATATAAGCTGGCTTAAAGAAAAAGTTATTGTAGATAAGAAGCCTTTTACAGTACCACGTTTCCAAATTAGAAACGTTGGCCACATAAGTCAAAAGAGCGTCCTTAAAACATACAGGAAATCCGGTTCCGAGGGAGGCTTAAGCTCAAAACTCGCGCAGGGCAGACGAAAACCAAAGCAATGTTGATTTTGCAAGTTCCTAAAAAGAGCGCATTCTCATAATATAAAAAGTGTTTTGTTTTGAAGGTGGCAGCCTAGTTTAGGCAACTAATACTATTGTATAAAGAAGGGAAGTTGTTAACTACCGTAACTTTTTTTTTCGTAAGCTCTCTCTTGTGCTTTTTTTACATTGAAAGATTTTGGCCGAAATGTCATAAGAGTCAGATTAATATGGTAGAATTCGCGGACTCATTATATTACTCGCTTGGTTTGTTGCGGGTAACCAATAACTGTTTCATTAACACACGTACCGCAATCATGTTCTTGCCAAAAGGTATCATCTAAAAGAGTACACGGGATAAAAGAGGGCTTGCTAACAAACAGAGGATCAAATACATGTCTCTGTCCGGTTACCAAAGTCAGCACGCACAATATTTGCAAAAATTAGGTGGTCCGCTGCCAAAAATCTGGAACTAACCTATTGTTAAAGATAAGTTCTGTATGCACTACATATATTCATTCTGTATCAGCGAGCGACTAAGAAAGAAGTACTTAAAAAGCCATTTGAGTAGTTGCCAATCTTCTTCTAGATAGAAAGCTTTCTTGCACTGAAAACTTTCATTACGTCCCATATTAGATACCTTACGCAGATACGTTACAAAACCAGTCTATAAAATTTTAACAAGGAATCAATCAAATAACTAATCTATTACGTTTACTACACGAAGTGCAAATATTTTTGGAGAAATCTCATATTCGAAGCAAAACGTTCGATTTTTCGCCCCCCTTATTCTACCACTTTACCCATGCTTGTACCAACCAGTGCGTAAAATATTATCTCGGTGGTCAAAGTTGGCTGATTTGTATATTCCACTAATGCTTGCTTTGACGTTTACGTTTCATACACACAGATAATTTACACTGAAAAGGTTTGGAAAACGCATAGAATTGTTCACAACCATTGCGCAAAAAATGTGTGCACGTGGTGTTCTAATCTAGCAGCATCGGGCTACCTGATGATAGGGACCCGCGAGATTTACATACGAAGAGGGAGGGGCTTATCCACCATAAACTCGGTTGCGTCTGTGGTGGTAAATTGGTTTGGGGTGCGTTTCTAAGGGATCTTTTGGTTTCAAACGTGTTTTTTTTTTTCTTACAAAACGTTAAACTACCGACGCTTTATTTCACCTGAAGACGACTTTTCTATAGCACAAAAATAAATTGACTATAATATAGACTGTAGTTACTTTCCTTTACCTTCCAGCCTTAAGCAGACATCGTTTAGTGAGTATTCACTAAACACAGCGTACAGGCTTGATACGTTCAGAGGAAGATAATAAAATGATAGCAGTAATAGATATTTTATACAGTTCTACATTATATTATTATGAAGACACACAGGGGAAGAAAAGAGTAAAGCTGTTGCTTCAAAACGTAAAGCTAGTGAAGCATTTTAGTTGAAGACAGATTCTAAAAAAATGCGCATGCTCAACATGCAAAAGGGCTTTTCTCGAACGCGTAGATTATGCCCCAAAGGCCCTCTGCAAATAGCACAGTTTTACTGAATGTCGTGTTTTTTATAGTCGACAACGTTATTTACCGTAATCACATGCATGTAGTTCAACAAAGCTGAATAACATACAGCTTTAGAAATGAGCAAGAGAGAACTAATAGCCGGCAAGGATAGATGCCCTGTATTTATAGAAATACAACTTTATGGATTTACTGAAAATAATTAGTTATCTTAAACGGACACAAGGTTCGTACACGTCTAAAAGCAAATCGTCAAAAGTATAACGTCATTGTATGTATCTAATACAGTGCCTTGGATTTGTACCAGTCTACCACTCGACTGGCATAATCTGATAATACATTTTAACGTTTCACCACGTAACTATTGGGGCCGCTTGAAGCAGACTGTTATACTCGCTGTACCCTTTCTCAATCATTATTCGAAAATTAACATAAGATATATATGGTTAGGGCATAATACCGCCCGCCTCTTATGAATGCATTGCGCCTTAACACAAACGTCCCATGATCGGGACCTGAAAAGAGAGCTTAGGACGAAGCCACCTTTCCTCAAAGAAGAGACCGTCTCGACTAACTCACACCGGACAACAGGGAAGAGGGATAGCAAAATGACACAGATCGGCATGTGAAAGATCCTGTTTAACATATGTAAGCTACCTTGCTTGCATAGCATTTTATCACCGATAAATAAAAAGTGTAATTAGTCTTGCAGTAAAAGAACAAACGACATTGACAAAAATAGGAAAGAACGTATTGTATAGGCCATGTATGCCAGCATAACTTAGCATAACACTGGCAAATTTTTAGGCGAATGATATGCTTTGAGATCGATCATAAGACCACAACAAGAAGGAGCCAATTATAAAAGCC
>NW_019213827.1:140431-246412 GCF_002532875.2 Varroa jacobsoni | reverse complement strand
TATTATTAAACTAAATAATAAATGACAAATAAACGAAACACACAGAATGTGGTGAAAAAAATTAAAAATCATGGAAGCAAATGCGAAACGGTAAAAATAAATTAACGCACGATGGTGCAGTTATTGTTAAAAAAAAAAAACAAACAAATCTACTTCATTCGACGATTGCCCTTCTATAAGTAAGGACACAATTTAATTTAGGGGTTTATAAGTACGGTCTTAGATGTTGACATTGGATTATGAAATGTATGATACTGTATAATTTGATTTCTTTGAGTTACGTTATCCTTTTCAGTTAGTTTTCGTTCCGTTTACACGGTCAATGGGTAATCAATGTCGATTAATGGACTATCTTTATTCAGAGGACATATATGAATTGTTCTTGTGATTTTTGTGTTATTGCGTTTCTATATACCGCATTATTTATAGAAGACAGTTAAATTTTGCAGTGGCATAGTGGCGTTATTACGAAAATACTACACAATGGTAGAGCAACAATTTAGAACAGAGAATGCTAGCCTTTCTGGCTATTACGACTACAGTGGTTTGTTAAATTCGGCAATAATAATTATTGGAACCATTGTTTGGTCAGTTTCTATGTAACCTATAATTAAAGGTTGTTGAAGGCCTGCCCACGAGGTTGAGTTGGAAAAACTGGCATCCTCGATCCTGTACGAGTATCGGTCCCTTCTCCGTCTAATTATGATTGAGTCATCTGGACACTCAGAACTTAAGATTCGTTTATTTATCGTAGTCACTGTCTTCAAGAATCCTACTGATGTCGAAAAAAGCACACGTGTCCCTAAACACGACTCCGAACCGATAGAGGCTAATTTAACCCGATCCTGTGACTTTGGTTACGATGTTGATTTTGTCCTTTCCCAATATTTAGCATTAGAATAGGGAGAGGAATTAGGATTGTTCTGACCAAACATTTGTAAGGCAACGAAGTGTCTCTATGCTTCGACCGCGTCTGCGAAGAAGTCAGAGACGGCAAAATCTAATTACTAGACTTTTTCAACCGGTCTCTTGGTTGTTTTTCAGCATTTCGATGAGTTCGATAGATATCCCAACGGTCGCTGCTATTTGAAATAAATTGGCTTCCCGTTCACTATAGTTCGTAAAAGCTGAAACCTGCCATGCGCGACCGCAGTCTGTAACAGCGCCCGGAGAGCGCTGGGGCTTATTTTAAACAGACGCAACTGTGCATAAGCTGAGACTAACAAGTCAAGTAATTTTAAAAAGGTCACTAGGTATTAGCTAAAACCCGATTTCGAAGCTCCACGTTTGTGAGTCCGCCGCCCGACCCATCCTGCCATCGTGACGCTCAATATCCTTCAGGGACACGATGTTGTTGACGTTTCCCGGAAGCACATATTAGAGCTTACAAAATTGATCTATATATATATATATATATATATATATATCAAGAAGCACGCTAAAGTGCCCAAGTCATTTACTTACAAATGGGCACTCAGAGAGTATGAACATTTGATTTAAATATCGTGTAATGAACTGAACAATGCAGCGACGATACGGCGGAGTATTCTTTCATGGGGGCCAACTCCCTATTTTACCACATTCAGCGCGAACTATTGACGTGAGCTAGCTCTGGCGACTTCACGCAAGCTTTATTGCTTGAAAATAAATAAAGCAGATCACGTGAGACATACTAACTAAAGAAACAAACGTGTATATAAAATATAATACCTTAACTATTAGAACGAGTTATTACATAATGTGTGATTAAAGAAAGACGTTGGATTTCACGTGTACTAATTTCACAACTCGCAATGCAAGATAAATTCTTGCACAACGTATAGAACATGACACTTTTTGGAGCATTAATGGGTACACAATTATTAACTTCAACTATCATATTCAATACTTAGCTCCAAGGACTGCAGCAATCCCTATGATACGTGCTGCCTTCGAAGTAAACGAAGTTCTCCTTCATTATCTGACCTCGACCAATTCACTGTGTTTGCTCCATCGTGTTGCCATTTACTCAGCATTCGTTATAGTTATGACTCCTGGTGGAATCTGTGTTACAACACTCGAACTTCTTTTGTTCAACAATGGAGAAGCTATAGCACTCTACGACTTACTTAAATTATTAATTCTGTTTTATTTATAATATTTGAACTAGAAAATAGGTACTCAATTAAAACCATATATATGGATATAGTATGCTAATTTTCTAGTTTAATTCTACAGCTTATTTAGATGGTATTGCTTTGAAGAAGCAGACTTACAGCTGGGACAAGACTAAGAAAAAGTGGATAATACTTTAAAACAATAGCGATACTTGAAACGTGTTGAGTATTCTCAATGCAATGTTGCCATCATACCATAAATTGCTCAGAGCCTATAAAAATTTCCATGAATCTCTGAAAATAATCTTGGTTACATATACTTACCGATGGCAATGATCTGTTAAACGTGTTAATGATGTCCACCTAAGCTCGATATATGCATCCAAAGATAGGGAAATGGCCAGGCCCTTTTGCGTATTTCCCTGCAGGGTGCGTCAGACTTAGAGGAACTCTGACAGGTTGCATCTCGCGGGCATAGGCTCATCCGGTTCTTTTAGTACCAACAGGAAGCCACTCCTTTCGAAAACAGAGCACAAACTTCTCATGGTGGAAAGTAGTGTGTTGTTTTCGAAACCTATCATCTATTATCCAATGTCTTTGCGCCTTTGAGTCCAATGTCTTTGAAAAAAAAAACTCGCAGGTCCACGTTGTTGCCGGTTCAGTTGAGCCTTCCAAAAGGTCCGAGGATTATTTTGACGAGATAGGCTTGCCGATTTTACATGTGACATATCTGAACAACACCTCAACGAGCTTATGGCCTCTACATCGCTTGACGCATGAAACATTACTTGTGGATTAAGGAAATAATAACCTGAAGATAACTGGTGAGTGGTAAGGGCTAGAATGAAAGCTGTCACCGCGCTAAATAGTGACAACGTTAAATGAGCATGACAGTCAGAAAGACACTGAAAACGGATGCAGAAAAACTTATCGTTATTTCTGTTTTTACTTAGATACGGTTATGGAAATAACTCTTTCAGAAAAAGTCTAAATTCCGCACCCTATAGATGAATGGTTCGTATCTTAATATGTAGCTACTAAAGCCGATTCTGAGATTGAGAGCTGACTTTGAACTACAGGCGATAAATGCATAACACTTCGACGCACCGAGATCATTCCATGGCATCTGCCAGGTTGGGTCGATTTACACCTATGGACCTTAAGTGTTATCGTTTCTCTCTCTCACGCCGATTTGTGGGTTTTCCGAAGCTTTTTTCCTTAAATTTACCCATTAAAAACTCGCCCTCACGCTCTGCACTCAAGATTAAGCGCAAGCGTCCCCTACATTCCATTATTGTGTTCGTGTACAGGGCTTTCGAAAATAGGGTTCTTACCGGGCTCTGCTTCGGTGCGTGTAAAAAAAATTACGCCACGGACCACTGACATAATCTGCACCGGAAGAGCTCGTTCAACTCTTGAATAACTCCTACCATGACCTTCCGTTCTATCCTATAGGTTTGTGATATCAACACCCAGCTCTCGGGAACGAGCCCAAGTACCAGCAGTCTCAATGAGCAACCATGGTCATGCGAATTCCGATGGGTTGACAGCTTTTTGAACCGGACGAATATGAGCTTCGCAAGGGCGTATCAACTGTAGCTGAGCTTGTTGCAACGATGCCAGCCAGACCCGACATGACCTCAGAACCGCAACGAGATTTCCGACCGCATCTACTTCGACTTTTTGAAAACCCTTGGACCGAGCTGTTATAGAGCTAATTAAATAATAGCAGATCATCATTCCATGAATTGAACGAAACTTTTCCTGTTAAAACTTGTTAGCTGACAACATCTGCTCTGGAGCGGCGTATCCCTCGGATCTACCTCCTAATATTTGTCTTCTGCTTATTATTATATTTGTATTCTCGTTGTGAAAAGTATGTGTCCAATCATTCGGTTCGGCATGAGCTTGATCTTGATGATTCATAGGATTATCGACGCGCACCTGCGGCGTCTCTGTTCAAAGCGTATAGTAATGTACTCTCTTAAGCAGAGTAACAACTACACTTTCCATTCCCGGAGGACCCTCGGTAAGAGACCTAAGAGCTGAAATCACGCCGAAGCTAGATTTCGGTCTTCGGAATGCGTTAACTACCGTTCGTCGCATTTTGTTTACAAAACATCCCTACACTATTTCGAAAACTTGCAACCTTCTATGAGAAAACATATTAAATCAATGTCAAATTTACTTTACATTTAATGTTCCCTCCAAATGTGGTATAGGTAGAACTAGCACCATCTTAACTCTTTTTTTTTTTAGTTACAGCGGTTCGATAACATACACTGATAATTATAACATAGTTATTGGTATTGGAAATTGGGAAGTTAAATTATACTATAGGAAGTTAAAGAATTATTCGCGAACTTTGTCTCAAAAAAAAAATAATATTGCTTTTACGTAGATATCACTATTGTCTATACTGGTGAAATTAATGATTTTCCTTGGCGTGATAAAGGTAAGTTTCAGTATCCATTGCAAGCAATATTATAGTAACACAGATGACGGTAAATTGTCAATACTGCAAGCTAGATATTATGATGTAATAAATACACATTCTAATTATTGCTATCGGAACTTATTTTAGCACATGAGTAACTAATTGTAAAACTATTTTTGTTTCTAAATACGTTATATTTTCAAACTTTTGGACATCTTAAATTTTGCGCTAGCAACAAATCCTCGGCGCACTACAATACAACTTTCAAAATATTCACAATATATATAATATATATAATATATATATATATATATATATATATACAGATAAAAATCCGTACGGTATAGCCAACAATGGATGAAGTTTGGAAACGTTGTCCGAATCTGCTTTGCTTGCATGATAGGGCTAATACAAAGAAAATAGCGGAGGAAGAGGGCATAAGTTCCTGTCTGCTTAGCAATTCTATCTAATCTACGCATTTTTATAGCTAGTAGCCCGATCGTTGACGACCCCTAAGCCGAAGACTCTGATAAATTTTCAGTTTTCTATATTGAACAAATAAGAAAAAAAAATTTAGAAGAAGCAGTTGTAGATTGTATGAATGTACGCGGCGCACTTACGTTATGCAGAAGTCTCGGCGGATTTTTCGGGTCTCTCTAAACCAATAAGCTGTATTGTAAACAAATCGAGTTAGACTCTGAACGCGCTGATAAATACATAACAGGGCTTTTGATCCCTGGTTTATTCAATTTAGTGATATTTAACAGTGGCGAAATAACGTATACTTTTTTTTAAGGTATGCAAATATACATTTCGACATCAGATTCCTAAAACTGTGACCGTTCACAGCTTATATTTAATAATTTACTAAAAATTGCTTAATAAAAACAATCTAGTGGAGTTCCTTAGGTATCGCAATAATGCTACTAATTGTTAATATCTGCGTTGTTATAAATTCATTGGAAATCCCGGTCTTGCAATGGTCCTCGTTCCCAGTTTTTCGTTCACTGGAGATGATAGTGAACCTCAAGAACTCTAGGTTCGCTTTTCGCCACCCGGCAATCGATATTCCGAGCCTTGTTGGGGTCTGTTTCTTAATGAGTTTGTGCTTTTCTGCTTGTGCATCTGCATGTCTTCAATTGAATCCAGTTGTTAATTACGCTTTAATCTTATCGAGTTTTTTTGTGTAGTACGTACAACAACTTTTAGCTATTCGCTTATCTTTACTGCAGTCGACTCAAAAAAAAAGTAATGTATACTGGGACGGGACGGGACGGCCCAGCCCAGCCCAGCCCAGCCGACTTTAACAAAAGTTGGCGTTCCAGAACTGCCCAGATTCATTTAGGATAGAAAGCATTTGAGATTTTCTGAAACCGATTTTTTCGCTGATGTTGGAGCATGCTTATATGCAAGCATCATATATGCTTACGGACTCACATTTGTTGCTTCATGCACCTGATTATTATTTTTTCTTATTTGGGCTTTTTTATGTGCAACCTATATCAAATCGGCACCTCCATAGCGACCAAATTGTTCGAAAAAGCATTTCGTAACACAGTACGATCAAGCCTGAATCCGAAAATGCTACAGAAATGAAACTTATAGCGGGGGTCGTTGGTTCTTCAATTAGACAAACTAAAGTACGGTAACTTTTAATAACATGTTAATCTTTAGAACACTACCACAGCTCTTAGCTATCACGTGCGAGCTTTGCTGATGTAAAGAACAAGGTTATCTGAACAAATATTTTACCTGTAGGAGCGAGAGTAGGCAGCAAAAAAAGGCCTGTTCATTGTTATTGTTCCTAGGATTCTGGCAAACTTCAATCGACTTGAGAACAAGTCAGTGTCGAGCGCTTGCAATGGAAGAAAACGTAGTTGTATAGCTGTAAATATATTTAAAATGGAACGGCGTTGAAATGAGATGTTTGTTATAGAATTCTGTTAGACGTAAGTAGTTGCAGTTTGCACTTGCAACTTTTACGGGAGCGTGCGTTACGTAAAATATTCCACCGCATCAATCATTGTAATCTGCATAGGTAAGACAGGTCCTCTACTGTTGTAAAAATTATTTTATGCATACAAACGGAAACATCTGGTATCATAATTCTTCAAAGCACGTGAAGGTCTAAAAAGCTGTCACTATTCTATCTAAAAGCTGTTACATTATCTTGCAGTTAGTTTCATGGTGTTGGATACATCATAGGCTACAATATTTATAAAGAAATATTCTAGAAGATATATGATGAAATCCCTTTATTAGTAAATATATGGATATTTTCAGTGTCGATATATCTTCTTATCCGTTACGTTTTGAAAAACTGTGAATAATTACCAGCCATTTTGTTTTTATAGATTCGATTTTTCGATCGAGATTTCAGGTGGCTCACATGGCCCTCAACAAAGAATGATATGGCCACCAAAAGGTAAGCGAACCGGTGATGGAGCGGTTGTTGCGGCAGGGTTCGTTGAAAGAAGCCCGGTCCTACCTAATGTTGATTAATGGGCGACTGGTAGCCGTTTTTACTACAGGTGTAGATCGTTAACAGCTACCTTCATGCTGAAACGCTTCAGTGCAGTCTTCAACGGTAAACTAGTGCGTTATACACTTGCTTTTCAACGAGCTTGATCTTAACGTGACGCCCAGTGTTCATGTGAATACTTGAACCTTTTTTACGTGTTTGTTCAAGTTTGCCCCCGTTGAGTCGAAGTGCGTTTAACCCAGCCAGTTACTCTTCCCAGTTCTCTCCAAGTAGCACAATGTGTGTGCGTTGGCCTCCAGGCGTCCACATGTTTCGCGAGTCGCTTCCTTTTTGGTAACAAGGCGTAAAATGGAATAGGCTGGTGTGGCTACAGATTTATCAAATAGAATTACTTTTAGTAAAAGTTCAGCGATAACGTTAGCAAGTTCGCGAAATATGACAGTGATCCGTCGTCCTGAATTTATTAGGCTGGAATTAGTATCACCTTTTTGCTCCTTAGCTGTCAGTTTCTTTCTGTTTACTCATTGAAAATGTTTTTTTCTCTATTCTCTATACCTCGGTTGTACTGTTGTAGTTGTACGGCGGACGCATAATACAAGCTTTGGCGTAGAAATTCGGGTCGCAAAGGATGGATGTTTCAAGTTTAAAAAAAAAAGTACCTATTGCTGGTTTTTGTACTAATCCTGGTATATTCATCAAACGTATCAGACAGTCAGACGTTATCGTGTGAATCAGACTAAGGAATTTGTCAGAACTCTCTCGCATTACCGATAATGTATACTTGGCTAACGCCAATGTCTGACCATCATCACAGTCCTGTGTAATTCGGTTTTTCATTGAGGTCGATTGGATCATGTTTTTTTTTTTCAACATAACTCAGTGAAACTCGAAGCCCGTCGATATAACTGTAATTAAAAATATTCAAATGATTTAACAATGTACATGTATTGCTACAAGGAACGCTTTAATCACTGGATGAAGCTACAGTGGCAGACACGAGCTGCAGCGACTAATCTTACTCTCAAAAGTTATTCCTCTTTAAGCCAATATCCTACTCGACGTACGTTGTAACTACACAGGTCCTCCAGGTAGAGAAATGATCGTATCACCTTGGCTCGTTAATAAATTGGTTTCCGCCAACTCTTGACGACTGTCGTGATATTCACAGGTCAAAAAGTGTTAGTAGGTCTAGCGGTCATCTACAGGTCCGCAACCATATCGGCATGCGTCAAAAGGCCTCCAACTATAGTCTAGCTATTAATACAGCCAACCATGCTTATTTGCCTTTGGCAAGAAACGATCGAATAGCGCAGAAAAATTGATCGATAATGACGTTTTGACAATCGAATCTGTCATTTCACTCGTCGAGGAACTTTCTATCTGCACCTGTCAGGGCATGTTAATCTTCAGATGAGCTGGGTTTCGATGAACTCCAACTAGTGCCTTTCATTATACACAAGGGTAGAGGTTGAAGTGTTATATCCGTATAGTATTTGTCTATCACGTTCCTCACAACGATCGCCTATTTGCGGTGTATTAATAGAAATGCGTCTTTACCTATATATTACCCTCTTAGTTGAAATCCGGTCATGACAGATATTGTTGTTATGGCAACATTCAAAATACGCTCCTAGGCGAGCTCTGTTGGTCGAGAGCTCTAGTTTTTTTTTTGTCCAGTAATTCTTTGAGTTTAACGTTTATCCACGGAATCTTTTAAGGCATCCATATGTGACATCAGACGGCTCCGAGAATATGGTTTTTTTTGTCAACAGGAACTTAGTCTCTGTGCATTATATTACATCATATACAGTCCCGCTTATTAGTATTAATAGTTTTTTGCGAAA
Source organism: Varroa jacobsoni (assembly GCF_002532875.2). Classification (NCBI taxonomy): domain Eukaryota; kingdom Metazoa; phylum Arthropoda; class Arachnida; order Mesostigmata; family Varroidae; genus Varroa; species Varroa jacobsoni. Next base: position 237,553 of record NW_019213827.1, on the reverse strand, counting down.
TCGGCAATAGTTTGTTGTAGGCTCTTCTTACTTTGTGTGTACATGTAACTCTTCGAATCGGCACAAAACGCTACGCAGTAAAACCATATCTCGTTTAAGAGCTTAGTATTTGTTATTTTGAGCGTTTACTGTCTTGGGTGACTTGTGCCAGAAGATGGTTCTACTATCCAAATCATAATCACTTTAAATATATGCTCTTTCCTTCACAACGATCTCAACATGCGCAGTAGATCAAGACCTGAAACAGAGGCTTTAAGGTCTAGTGACAAAGGTTCGGCTAACCAGCAATCAACTGTATGAACGCCAAGAAAATGATCGTTTCATTGATTTTCTAACGCTAAGGTTGATGGCACAACTGGCCTTTTGGCAGCTGCAAGCCAATTTTTCCCCCAGCCGTTCACACTGGAGGACTCAATATTATATGTCGCCTTGCAGAACTTCAGTACGTACGAGAGATTCTACTGCGTATCGTTCCGCTTAAAAAAAACCATACGCCTCTCTGCTTTAATTTTTTTTTATTATGCACCTTCGACTGAGCAGCTGCTACAAACATTACATATAATATGTTTTAAATGACTGAACAAATCTGTGCCATTTTGACCATAAATATGACCAATTATTTTCAGTGATTCGAGGGACTTTAGCCATTTTTGTTTTTTTTCCATTAGAAAAGATCACTTCGTTTTAGGTTTTGAGAACATCCTTAAGGCAAATGGCTCATAATTTAACTTCGAGAATTTACTTCAATATACAATTGAAAAATAACGGTATAATGCACATACGTATTGTAGGCCCCGCATCTTTGTCTACAAAATTCGCACACAAAGTATATTGTGTAGTTAGAGAATAATATGCCCTAAACTATTACAGTTGCTCCTCTGAGATCGGACTCTTTACTACTGAGCAGGCCAATCATCCTGATTTCTTTGATACTTTACATACGGAGGAAACTCGCTAGGTTAGTTCATTATAAAGCCTTCCGATGTCGTGAACTAAGTTATTGAGACATAAGAAATCTACCGGTAACAAAAGTGTCCGGCATACTGACATGCCTACTATACGTGTATGCTGCATGTGGGCATGCGATTGTAATGATTTTGGTGGTGGGTTTGCTTTTCTGGTCCACATGTGCATATAAGGCGAAAATGGCAGATAGAAAAACAAGACATATTAGAGCAAGTTTGTCGCGCTGCGACCTATTAACGTCGTTCTCATCAAACTTTACGGGCTAGACAAGACAATACAGGGGCAGAAAAAAGCCCGCATTTGCCTTTTGCCTCACGCCTTCATACAGCAAAGCTAGATAAATCACGTACGTATGCTTTTTACAACGACGTAGCCAGGCGACCTCTGTCTTGTCTCTTCTCTACATCCATTCTCGGCTGGTATTCTGCTCCTTGCCTGCTACTTAAGACATACCTACTGCCGCGCCGACTGCTGTCGTTTTTGACTGTGCTTTTTCTCATCCTGAGGCTTCGAAGGCTCATCGATAACGAATGATGACGATGGTATAGGAAGGAACAGACAGAGTGCGAAAGAACATCGAGTCATAGGCGTGTTTGTACGGACGGTGCAGGTGGGGATAGAGAGAAAGAGCTTCTATTCGACCCACACTTTTGACGAGAAGCAGTCTGAACGACGGATGGACTGATGGGCCGCTGCCGCCCCATAAGCCGCCACGACTATGAGCCGGCAGAGCCCGACCTGCTAGCGGTTGCGTCCATCCGCGTTTACTGCCGCCTGATTCATCTGCTGGCGGTAGGCAACGCGGATTGCTGAGCTTGGTTGAGTCGAGAGAAAGGAGACGACCAGGGGGCTTATATGTTGAGAGGGTTGGGATGAAGAAGGAAAAGCGAACAGGAGGAGGAGGACCGAAGGATGGACAGACTCTAGAAGTATCATTGGTCCAACAACAGATTGTAGAACAGAAAAAATCCTCATCGAACTCGCTAGAAAATAAAGGAGCGATAGAATGGCTAAATTTTGCAGGTGAGTGATGGCAGAATAGACTTTCTACGCATAGTGACTTATTTGATGTAACGTTCAGTTTTATTTTTACTTACCGAGAGCGTGTGACGTTGTATGACAGAATTAGCACAAGGACCTACAAACTAACGCAACGAATCGACGAGGCGCCAGTTAGCATGAACTCTCTCACTGGCTACTGCTGGCTTGTACGGACCGCGGGTGACAGGCTGTGGGTACGCAAGACAGGACAGAAGCATGGCGCGCTTCGCACCGCTAGGGAAAGGGTGTAACCCTCGGATAGTTGAAGGGGAGGGCAGGTTTCGGCTGTTCGAACACAACGAAGTAACCACTCGGCGGAGTTCGAACACCGGCGGGCAGTCAGTCTGCTAGGAAGTGTCGCTGCGGAGAGGACTAGCGTTTCTGAAGCGTGGACTGTCGTTTTAGTGCATAAATTTGTGGAACAAGACAATATTACCTGCAATTGCGTCAGTCACTGCTTGCTCCGTTACACCAAGATGAAGAAAACTGGCCAAGGCCGATGAGGTATCAAGAGCCTAAGAGTGCGTGGGCCTATTAATGTTGAACCAACGGGAATACTTAACATCAGCTACATCTGACAAAAACAAAAAAAAAAGTAGCAGCTTCGGTACTTCAGGGTACCCGTAGAACCTAGTGGGTTTGATTGTATGCGTGGGACACAGTTGAGCGATCAGGAAAACGGAATTAGGCCGCGCCTCGTGACATCGAGATGGTATGGAAGATACTTATCATGTATCAAACCGCATTTATTTATAATCTTGAAGTGGTACACTAGCACCCTTGAGCAGCAAGATATTTGAAAACATCGATTGATTCTTTTACTAACGGATTTAAATTTATAGTAGCTCATCGTTACGATTCTTACACAAGGTCGTCGCTTACACGACTGGCTAGCTGGCTAGTCGGACCCAAAAGTAATAATAAAACCAGGATTACGACGCGCTACTTCATCACCAACGAAATACTGTGTAAGATGACGAGAGGGCCTTTCGATGATGATGATGATGATGCCCTTTTACGGGCTTCGATTGCTATAACGGAGAAGTAATATTGTTAACAGTTAGTTGAATCGTTCCGCTTGACATGCAGAAAGAGAAGTTACATGCGTATGGGCTTTATACGGATAGATGATCTATCCTGGCTTCGAAGTGCTTGCTTTTTGATGCAAAAGAGAAGGCTGTTTGAATGAAGTGATTGATACGCAAGGTAAGTAGAAGAAAAGCCTTGCTGGCCCTCCTATCGTCTCTGACGTACTGGGCTTTCGCAGCCCTGGCTGGCAGGAAGTATAGGATACGGTGTAAAGGTCTTTTGGATCCATCAATCATTACGGCCATCAAAACAAATCTAGAAAGTTTCTTCTGCCCAAGTGAGTCTTTCTGTGGCAACAGTCAGCTGAACTGGATCGCCGGATGCATGCGTGACAAAGCCTATGACGAATTGTTTTCGTGACCGCCATTGTATAGTGGAACGTTTCTCGGTTCGGTGTGAATATCGCTACGCTATAAACGCTAAATTTGACACTGAGCATGTCAGGAAAACACAACGTATTTCAACAGCTATACACTCATAGAGACGTGTCCGTCACGCTCTAACAGCAACGAGAGTTTAGGCTTCGTTTTAGTTTCTCATTGCTTATTCCCCAAATACTGTCGAAGTTCTATGCGAAGTCATTGCTTCTGAGCTCGCGCCGTGTAGAGTACACTTGCGGAAGTTCACCGTGCGACACGTTCACCTGCTGCAGTCAAACTAACCGAACGCTATGTCTGGGCCCTGATGCCGCAAGTACTTTTTATTATTTTTATTATTACAGCATGAGACATTCACACAGAGTGCGGGTCGGCTGACGGACCGACCTCTACTAGTTGCTGCTGCTGCGGCCATTATTAACGCATTCATCATGCATCCACGCCGCTACATTCCACGTGTTCAGACAGCAGCAGTCTAGAGGCTGGAGGGTGACTGAGGCCGTTCTTTCTATCTCCTCCAATATCAGCTATCACAGACGGACGAGCTAGACACCGGCGGCGCTCTAACAACGAGCTGAAACAGCCGGCCAGCTCGGCAGACAAGTAAATACTCGGTGGGCGACAGTCCCGTCTGTTAACGAGATCGATTTATCGAGCGGCTTTGTGAACTTTCGAGTATGTTTTTAGTTAAATCGTGTTGTGGCTATCTCGTGAATTACGTGTGAGTGTGTGCCTGTTTGTCAATAGTATAATAGGATAACAAATCGTAGTCGTACGGCTTTTACCATCGTCGCTGGGTTTAAGTTCGCCGGATGCTCTCACTGCTGATATTAGAAACGCCGATGTTCTTCATCGTTACGTAATTCAGTGGAAAGTGAAGCTAGTACCAGACATGTCTTTATCGATCATTCAATGTCGGTCATATCCTGTATGTTCATACATGAAGAAAGTATAAGACGATATTTGCGAGTGAGAAATAAACGTAAAACGGCAAGCAAGCGGATAGACATGCGTTACTGTTGTAATCGGATAGTGAGAAAGTTTGTTTAGCTGATTCGCGGATCGAGATGTCGGGCTACATATGTGTGTGTGCTTCATAAAGAATATCTCTGTGGGGACATGTTGCACATGTCTAAAGCGAGCCATCTTTACACACGCACACATCACCGACAGCTCACAGCTAAGGTACCTACGAAATTCCATACGAACCGTGGTATCTTATGGATCGTAGATAATCCGTAGACCCCAGGTTGTTTTTATGATACTAGCATACTCATGCACTCCCATACTCCCATACTCATCCCATATGATGAGTTGTAACTAGCAGAATCAGTCTACAAGGAAATGGTGTACATTCTACGATCTGCATTGCTATAGTTCATCATGGCATAGGCGGTCACTGATCTACTCTGTCGTGCTACTCATGAGTGGACACATCACGACCTAGAGCAACCGGAGCAGGCCACTGGGGCGCAAAATACAAAAATACAATATTTTATGTTCAAGCCTCCTTTCTATATTACATTTGCGGAAACCAGGGTACATGAATTATTAGGACACAGGCGTTTCTAACTCGCCCAAAAAAGGTCGCCCCGTTTTCGAGGATGTAGTCCTTCCGAATGCTAGCCACTACCAGAGCGGTCGTTACGAAGAGTCGCAGCAATGACAGCATAGCTGATCAGAAAAGTTTGGAAATTTCTACGTTCGTGTAAAAGTTTCATGTCCGGTACTGTCGTTTAGCATAATTTTAGGCGGCTAATCACTAGCATGAAGCGTTGTGTCCTCGCCCAGTGTTGAACCTAGACCATTTAAAAGCTCGTCAGTTCACTAGAAAACACGTTATCAGTACACTATCACGAGGACATCGCAAACCCATCTGGGAGATCTAGGACCCATTGACAATAATGCATACAGCCGGCTTGCTACTAGGTCAGCGCAACGCCTACAACTTGTGTCTTTCGTTGTAAAACTGATATCGGGCCTGCGCAAAGAAGAGAGAAACAGCAAAGAAGCGATAGTACACTAGCATAGAGCTGAAGGCAGGCCAAGGGACAGCTGTCACTCATTTAATATTTGCTTTCGCTCTACTTAAGGACACTGTGATAGGCCTACTTCAAACTGTGTGCATTCACTGAAATCTATCTGAAATCATCCAGCCGTGCAATCAGTGTAATCCAAGCATGTGGATGAAATCTTGTGTCCGAACCGAACAGGAGTACCACTTTGAGGATTGCTGTTAATATAGCCGTCCGCTGAAAGCTTCACCAAGAAGTGTGGCACGAAGACTCAGTCAATAGGAAAAAAGAATCTAAGGGGGAAGCAAGCCACATGATATTAGTTACAGAAAGCCATTGACATTAATGTATCTATGTTTTTGTGTACGGTAATGGAATGCTTCGATTAGCAGAAAAAAGAAGATTATCGCCACCATAGATGGATGCGCCTTCGTCTCGGAACTACTGGTAATTTTAGGTCAGCTAAGATTAAGCATGAACAATGGACATGAACCAGCTGTAATAAGGAGGGATCTATGGCAGCTTTTCTAAGCCCTATCACATGTCAAGTAATAGGGTGAAATTTAATTTTGCGTTATCATGTGACCCAGTGTATCTGACAGAGCAGGAAAATGACATTATTTATGTACATAATGGATTGATTCGTTTAATATTTGAACAAATTTTCCTTATAGAAAGAACATTTATCAACAATCCTGCTAAGTATTTCTAGTTCAAAGTGAGGTACCCCCAGGAAGTTTAGTCCAGCGCGCTGGAAACTTACAGCAGCTCAATAAAGTTTCCAGCGGGTGTGTCCTGACAGTGACCACATACCAACAACATTTAGACTTTCAGTTACAGTATCTTGCTTCGGGAAGGTAGGAATCACAGCGGCGCTGGCTGGCCACTTGCATGCCTATATAACTTTGTTGGAAGAGAGAACTTTCTATGAGCTTCGAAGCACGATGTCATTAACAACGTCGGAAAAGTTTTGTTCATAAACCGTAGCGCCAATAACTTGTAGTTTATTCAAGCTATACAATATTTTAAATTATGGGTATACAGGTATTATATAACGTTGGTACGGATAACAAGTGATTGGATTGTCGCATTTATGCGTAAACCACCTTCCTCATGGGGTGAGCAAAAGAATTAAGTGATATATATATATATATACATATATTCCATGATTCTGATTTGTCATAATTACTACTTAACCAGTTTCATTAGCCTGTTCTAATATAAATGAATTTGATTCGCCTTATATCTGGTCTATTGTAAATTATGGTTGGGTCGAAGACCTGTACCTTTACAGCTAGCGAGTTAAAATTCTGCAAGACCAACCCGTTAGCTATCCCATTAGCTATGGGTCTTTTCATGACCGTGAATCTATTAGCAACATTCATTGCGCTTTTCCGTTAAAACGTTACAATAGTCCTACTGCCGTTATCATGTCGGCGTGCTACATTAATCAACGTACTGCATGTATTCAGCTGCCTGAGGAAATAGCAGAGTTCAAGTTCGAAATCGCTATTGCAGCACATATAAATTATACTTAGCTTGTAAATGTAAAATCAACCTCTAGCCTAGTTGCCTAATTTATAACTTTTCGTAGTTATTCCTGTTAATTTCAAACAGTCCTACCGCTTGAAGAAAGGGGTAGTCAACCCATCATTTGATCATCCATATTAGCCATTACTTCACCAACCATTTCGTAAATTAGCCAAATTGGCATGACCCATTCGTATATAGAAAAGTGTTCGCGGAGTGACTGTCAATTGCGCTAGATCATATGGCGTCAATTAGTTTATAATTGATACACGTCATTTTTCATTCATTCGTTCGTTTATTATTAGTAAATCGGAAAAACCAAAGGGTTATTAATTGGCCGGCAAATGCGCCCATTTGACACTCATTACTGTGCAGATAAACATAGACGAATTACACAAATTTGTTTAGCAAAGCGGCAAAAACTGTTGCGCAAGATAAAATCTTTCCGAACGAGTATTATACTCGGTAAGAGAGAAAAACTACTTGCCAAAGAAAGCATTTATTCAGCCATAGAAAATGAATGGTATTTGCCGGGATGATTTCATCTATTATTGTACGAAAGCGTTAAATTAGCATTACGCCCCTTTACAAGGCAACGAAACTGGCCACCTATAAACAAGCATTACTACACTGATTGATCATAGACCACGATAAGAATCGTCATTTTTCTTTCTGGATCGTATTCATTGTGCTTTTTTTTAAGCTCGAAAAAACGATTTATTTGTAACGTTTCACCACTTGTCAACGCTTGTCAAGGGAGTCGCACGAAATAACGAATTAAGCCTTTCTCAGGAGAAAATTGAAAACTTTCTAAAAATGAGTCTTGAGTCCGCGGGGCCGATTTGACTCAGATAGCTATCTAAATATATAGCATGTGTAGCACATAAATTGCGAAAGAGTTTGCATAAAATACATGATCGGAAGCGTTAGAAGCCATCACCGTTTTCTTCAATGCACCGCACACTAAATAAGGTGAGCAATTGATCCCTAAGCTCATTTCCTGTCCTTATGCATTCTGGCTCAGTTGTGGCCTTTAGAAGCGTGCAGGAGCCCTATCCTGCTGGAAGTATCTTCATCGAAGCGCTTCTGAATACGGACTAGGACAGATTTCAAATAATTTGGCAAGAACGGTTCGTTGATCGTTTTCTTGAAATGGGCCGAACTGTAATCCCTGGTCAATTTACGTGGTGTCCCGGCGTAACATGTAGCTTTATATACTAGCCCAGTAAGTTCAGTCATGTCCCTTAATCATGCCATTTGTCTTGAATATAGTTTCATCGCTTTACACAGTCCTCCTTGAAAATCCTCTATTCTGATTATCTTTCTGCAAGTACCATTCGAAAAATTGGTTTTTTTTTCAGCCCGAATAATTTTGTAAGTAAATTGGCGGGATTTTTCATTCTCAAAGTTCTTAAATATGATGGACGTTTGGCTCTCTAGTGCCAGGTCTACGACTGGATAGAATTCTGAAAAATCTTCGGCAGCTCTTTATTAGATTTGGCTGACACTTTCGTCTTTTCGAATGTTATCAATTCAGTTTGTTAGTAGGCGAATCTGCCCGAAACTTCCTACGACTTTTTTTTTTTAATTTTAATTAAAGTTAAGCTTGGTCCTATTATGATTTCCAGTTACCTACGTGCTGACCCTTAAGGACAGTACGTGCTGCTGAAATTTTGTGATCACCTAGTTGACTGTTGAATTTTTATTATTTGTCACTAGACTAGTTACGGAGGTGTTCTTGCAAGCCATATCGCATAACTCACAGCCGACTGTGTAACAGTTGTTTAATAGGCGACCCGTTTATTTGCGTTTTATAAGTGATTTCGTACCGGCGAACTTTTTGCAGCAACTAAACAACAGTTGCTGTTTGGCAAAGCATCTGGAAATATCGTCCATATGTGTTCACCCATATGGCCACCGCCGATGCTTTAAGCACTAGCGCGCATAGGTTGGCCTCTGTAAACGACTTTTATTATACAAAGCTAAACGAGCACCAAACATGCGTAACGTTAATCCTTAGAACACGATCAGATAGCTGCCATGAGGACGAAAGGTCTATAATAATATAAAATACACTCTAGGGTGACTCAGACACTTTCAGTAAAACTCTCGGAATCGTAAAGTATTACAGTAGGACGACTATGACGACATCAGCCGGCCTGGACTAAATATCTGCTGTTACTGTTCATCAAACGAAATTCTATAAGCTAGAGTGATCGCACTGATCTGCCTGTTGCTCTCAGACGTACCGATTTTTCTAGGGCGCCGACCTGAACATTCAAGATTTCGGATTATAAGGGATTTGTGTTTTTAGCTTTTGGCATTCACCGGTTAATCCGTATACATTAATTTAATGTGATTTGTGTAGCCGTTCTTTACATTCGAGCAGTATTCACGTTGAGATAATGGCAAGCCTAATACAAACTAATAAAGTTAAAAAACTAATTTAAAAAAGTACTCACGCAGCATATATAACGGTGTATTAATTGCGATTACCTCATTAAAGGTCCCTTACAAGTGGGAGGTCATTAATACGGGATGTCTTGAACTGGTGTGAGTGGTTTGATCAAGCAGCGCATACAGAGAAATCTTACAGTCTGCTCATTGCTGGGGCATTTGCAATCGTTTGCAATTAAAAAAAAGAAGCTATAAATAAAGTTCGTTTAACCAAACCTGCCTTATCGATACTAAAGCAAGGCCTGTTAGGTAAATATGTATTCAATACATACCTTATCCCCGATGAATTATGTAAACCAAACATTTGTCTATTTTAAAGCAAAAGCTGCAACCAAGCCCTTGTCGGGTACAGTCGGGTCAACAATTACGGATCCAGGACGATCATAGGTGTAGTTCATTCGCTGATCGCGTCTTCTGCTCCGATGAAACTCATTGTCACTTACTGAGTGGCTGGGTGAATAAATAAAATACCTGTATTTGGGATTCGAAGAAGCTCCAAGGGTGAGCATTGACCGGCGACTCTTCTCATAAAAAGGTATTATGTGGTACGGCTTATGGCGCGAAAATGTTATTGGACTTTAATCCTTCGAAAATATGGATGGAAGAGCGGTAACAGTCAGTGACGAGTTCTGCCGTGATATGTTACAGACCTTTCTGTAAACTGAAGTCAGGGCACTGAATGCAATCCCGCTTGACCTCTAGCAAAATGAAGTGCATGAACTAACGTCGAAAACAATCCATAATCTGAAACAGTGTGCTCATAACGTGACCGATAACACGTAGCGCCATCATTCAAAATTACACGAGACGTATCAAGTTAAGCAAGCGGCCTCTGAGATGACGACGACGACGACGACGACGACGACGACGACGACGACTACTATTAATTGGGGTTGTTTTTAATCTGTAGTGCAAACTGAACTCTCCAGGTTGCATCTCTTGCGTTTTACATCTATGCAGGGGCTTTTGGCTAAATCATTTATTGAATCGGCCTGACCAGGTGGAGCTTCCACAGCGGAGTCAAATGGGGCTCTGGTTTGAATTTTAGGTATTTGATACATGTATTAAAAAAACCATCAAACATATAATCCAGATTGAAAAAACAGACAAAAGAAACCAGTTATCGCATATATGAAGTTATTCTACCCTACCTAATTACCAAAAACTCCGATGGATAACTGCCGTGTTAAAAATTGTTATTTATATTTTACGCCCTAAAGAAATGTTTCTTTTCGCTCGACGATTCAGCCGAATCTTAGCTCCGCTCGTGTGCCCCCATTAAGTGAGCCTACTCAGCGTGGGAAGAAAATGTGGGCCAATGCTGCTGGATTTGCACACAAAGTACACTCAGTTCAGGCAGGCCGGTTTCTTGCAGAACGAAGGACAAGAAACATAAAGAAAAGGCTAAAACATACACGTACCCATTTTAAATTTGGCTCTTTCCCTGTTCTTTCCAGGATCATTCAACTGCACTTTAGTGCAGAAAAACGGTTGCATTATAGTGAGTACTTTCATCAAATATCAAGTTGTTCTTCTTCTCGACCGTCTTGCCTTCATCCTTCGGTAGGAGCAGCTAACATTGGCCTATACGGAGTAAAGAGTCATTCCGTTATTGTCATAGTACGCATTGCGGAGTGTTAGAAGTGCAGGGTGTACAATACGTGAACACGTTGGGTACTCGATGCTTATCTTACTTTACGAGCTTGGCTACACGGTCTCACATTCAGAGGCTGTACGAACAAACAGTCCATGTAAGGTAATTTGAAGAACTAAATTTGCATCCGCTTATCTCTAGATACGTCTACTACCACCTGCACATATTATCTTGCTTAGTTTCGGTCTATAAATTATGTTGCTCGGTGTTACTTGGCCTACCGTTATACTGTGGGCTAAAGGTAGAGATCGGTCATATCTTCCTAGACAAAACACCGGAGAGAAAACAACTCACAAAATGATTACAATTGAAGTGTGTGTACAATAAATATTATCAATTTTTCTCGAGGAGAACATTCAGTTTGCATTCATACTCAATTTGCTTGAGTCGTTAACCACGATCCACTAATAGACCTAGTTCAAGGGTGAAAAAAGCGACACGCTTTTTTATGCTGAAACTTATTTCAATTTTACACGTTCGTCTTTATTAATATTTTCACTATGCTCCAAGAGCAATGCTGTAGAGCTTAACGGCTGACGGCACAGTTCCTCAGTACAGCCAGAGACGAATCCTTATACTACTGGAGTTTGAAAACCCGTAGCCCGCCGCCGTAGTTACGTGCACGATGTTAGCAATAACAAAACATGCGAAGGGGAAACAAAGCCAGAAATCAAAGCTGCGTGTAATATCCCACAACGTTCTATATTTATTACTTTCGTCTAGACATATCTGATCTGAGTGTGATTGCAGAGTATAGTGGCCCCTCTATTATGAATGAATCTGTATAACTCGGTCCAGTGGACTTGCATATGTGTTCGAAGAAAGGATACTTCAACAACGATGACCACGTAATAGTAATGAAGTTGTGCCTCTATTTTGTATTAGGTGTGCAGTATGTACCATTTCTGTAAATCTAGAAATTGCATGAAATTCGTTTTGTGTGTAATATATATATATATATATATACATACATACACATGTATGTAACTTTTCTCCTAAATCTACTTTTCAAGTAGATTTAAGTTACATACATTAACATCTGCAATTAGCTGCAATATGGTATTGCCTTCTGCGGCTTCAGGTACACAAAAGCCTTCAGCACGATTGTGAAGTAAGATTCAGCCCTTGTCGGTTTATTTCGTAAGCTCATATTTACTCAGCGCCATGACGATCGGAGGTCACTGCTTATAGTTGCACGATACTACGTGGCGAACTATAAACAACACGTACAGCTGTATCTGGGCAGTATAATAATCGCTTTCCTGGGTCGGCACGGGCCTACCGTAGATCGTTATCGACAGATATGCCGGCGGACTTAAGCTCGTTACCTCTATAGCATTGCATTTCTTCTGTCCCTCCCAAAAATACTCACTCCACATGCTACAGTCTGAATAAGCGGCACTGCTATAATGGATGCAGTAAACTGTGGACCTAGCCTAAATTCATCACATAAACGTCCTGCTAATGCTACTCTAAGGACAAAGCAAATACAAACATATGCCGTAAAGCGTAATTGAGAACTTTGGCTTAAAGCGTCTGTGCAGACCTTTAACGCGTTCACATAATTGCTATACTCTACTGCCAATTGAAATGGCACGAAAGTACTCTGAATACAAGAGACAAGCGAACAATTTTCTATGGTTTTCGAGGCTGGAACACTCGTATTGTAGATCGATATCCAATTGCGACGATACGGAGACAACGAAGGTGTTTTTTTAGACTAAACGTCTAAACGATTATAAAAGAACGATACTGTGACCATGTCCTTTTAGGCTTAAAGGCGAAATCCGTAGAAACGAGCGATTCCAATCGTAGAATCAACGTGTTGTAGGCTGACGATTATATCAATGTATCTGCGAAAGACATATGCGACTCGTGGCTGACAGGCCAATTATGCCGTGTATCACGTTATATACTCGTCGTTGAATAAGGTCTCAGTACATATGTAACGCTAGTCCATGATAAGACGCTAGCAACTAGAGAAAGTAGAAAAACAAAGTTTTACTAGATAAGTATTATTAGATCCTGGCTTAATAACTGGTGCCGTTTCCGGTTACTGCCAGAGCAATAAAGAGTTAAATGAGCTATAATACATTTGTACCGCTTGACTGTGATGTACGAGTTAAATATAATACTGATGACTAAAATAGGGGTAGGTTTAGAATAATAATATATAATAGAAAAGTGATAATAGAATGACGTCATTCCATAGTGATATTGGTGATGTCTTCTGTTATAGGAACAGTGAACTAGCAGATATTCGCTATATTGAAGCAGTAATTACTATAAACAATTCCGATTTTTCAGTTGTCCCGGTTAAGGTTGACGGCCCCGGTTTCCTAGTCCTGTTCGCATTCCTATTAACTCATAGCTCGTCCTTAGCCAAAAATGAAAGGCACGTCATTCCTGATCGCTCAGAGAAGCATAAAGTATTTAGTTATCTGACTTTATAGATAGAGCTGACGGTACTCTGCTGTCGACGAACACAGAAGTTCACAGTCTAGGCTATTAATTATTCTTCTTGATAAGAACCAAAATGGTCAGGGTCAAAAATTATTGGTATTGGTAGACTCATATACACTGGCTCGTAGACCAATGATACTCGTATACAACGTAGCACGTCATGAAGACATCGTTTCCGTGTGGCTTATTAGTCAATAATGCTAGCACATTTCGATCTTACTTGGCACTGATCCCGTTAGGGCCTGCCGGCGAGTCCGCCGGTTCTCGTTGATACGCGGCCGATAAAGAGGTTGCGGCGTAAGATTATCGAGGGGTATAAATAGCGCTATTATAGCGGCCACTATATCACCCTGTCATGTCGGCCGTAATGAGTCGTTTTGCGTCTGAGTCAAGGGGGAAAAATGAGTATTTATGGTTAAGTTACTGGGCCAAAATACTGATTTCTTTTTGCATGGGGACAGAAAGACCAACAAACGGAGGGGTCAACGGAAGGCAGGAAGGAAGGCATACGGCAAGATGGACGGACGGACGAACGGTGGGTGGAATAGTTAATGGATGGCTGGTCAGTCGTAAAAAAAATAGGAGACGCCTTGCGGGAGTATAATACTGCTGCCGCCGCCTCTCCTGGAAAATGAGGTGAAATGCTATGGAAACTGGCAAGTGGAAAAGAGAGTCAGTGGGATTAAATGGGCGGTCTTGTCATTGACATATTGGTACGCCCATTGCCATCTAGATAGTCTATAGTTAGCAGTGCCCCTGTTGCTGCACGGGCACACTAGACAAATTAGGTCGTTGCTGTAAACGCACAGAAAGAAAGGATTCGGAGAGAACAATGCTTGACATTTCTTGTAGGTTATCGAAGATTCAGCGTATTTAAAGTGTCCGAGTTGTTGTACAAACTGCAATTATCCATATAATATTTCCATTTAGATAAACGTGTGGGTAAATAAACTGAAGCCTGCTTTGCTCACAACAAGCGGAGAAGAAGCAAACATTTTACCGAAAGTGTTTATAGATATTTCGTATTTTTTTTAAAACTGTGGCTATTTTTTTAACGGCTCTTCATCATTATCTATTCGAGAAGTCCTGAATGCATTAGTATTTCGTTTATGATAATTAGATTGCCCACTAGTTGTGTCGGCGTTAACAGAGGAACGGTCCCACCAGTCTTCCTGTTACTGTGAAAAGCTAAAAATACAACCAGTTCACAAGGAATCATTAGTGCGTTTTTCTATTTTATCTCAGCTATCCTAAAAATATAAAACAGGTTCCTTCTTAGCACACACAATGTTACAAAAAAAAACTAAAAAAATTTTTTAAAAAAAAAACGATATAATTAATGTTCGTGCAGTCAATGACCTTCGCGTGCCTGTTGTATTAAATATCCTGTAGTAAAAGGCGTTTTTTATGAATGGAGTGTTCACGCCTATTTTACTGGCACGGTCAATGAGCCAAGTGATAGTCAATGGGGTGTTCTTAAAGCTTTTTGTTTAAAGGAACATCTCATGTTGGCTGCATGCCATTGTTCTTGTGTTCGGTACTCTACGTTACATTCTCTACGGGAAATCTACGGAATCATCTCTTTTAAGTATAGCATCCAAAACTTGCTCCTATTAACCAGAGTAAGCTTGCTTGAACCTATCTCGGGTTTCTCTAATAGACCTACGAAATGGTATACCAACCATCCAAACAATTATTAAGAAAAATGCGTTATGTTACTTAATTCCTTATTTTCCTGTCCGTTAATTTCTGGTAGCTATTTTCGTGCAACATAGCAGCTTATTGGTTACCTATAGCAACGCACTCAAAAGGACACTTTAAACTGTTATTTGGTGACAATAAGGCGCGTGATAGCTAACATACACAAATATTAGCACCGAAGTGTGATTTTTCATCCTTTTCTAGAACGTTTATAGTTGTCAGAAAGCACTGATACCATTGGGACGTGCAGTGGTGTGGAATGAAGGACCCTTAATGAATGAAAGTATCGAAGGCTCACGCCTAGAACCGGGCCTGGCAATAGAAAGGTGGAAGAATGGCAACAGCACAAACGTTACTTGCTGCATGAACATATTTGCGCATTATAAAAATGATTTTGAGGCCGTACGCAACATAAAACAACTAGAATGAATAGAATGAAATAGCTTTAACAAAGTCATCAGGCTTTAAGTAGTTTTCAAATATAAGGGGAACTACTTTTTAATAGTTTCTCTGATATATATATATATGTATATATATATATATATAGCGTCTGTTCACTCGATTTACTAGAAATTTTTCTGCCTTTTTTTAAACGAAGGGCACGATAAGTGTGAAGTCGAGGCCATCTACGCTTTTTCAGGCACCTCATCTTCATTTATACTCGTGGTATGCACAGACCATGATCTTAAGCTCCTTCATGACTTCTGTGTTGTGTTCATGGTTATAACACAGCCGATCCATCGAAAATCAATATATACGCCCATTAGTACACTATCGTGAATTTTCCTTATTTTCTACTGGTATGCATTCTAATTAGGGTAAAAGATAATCATGTCATAGAGTCTCACGATAACATTAGTCCTGTTACCAGGTTCATTGTTTCTCGAAGCAGTGAGCGGCTTAATGTGTTGTAAGGTGTCCTATATAGTCCCTCTGGTAGCTTAGTCGGTAACGTATTTGAACTTGCACATAGACACAAAGAAATAATTTTATGGCCATATATTGGGTAAATTCGATAGCTGAGTTTTATTTGATATGAAATGGGATCACAGCATGAGAAGTTCTAATGTGAAATTTTCACAACAGCAGGAACCGACATTTTAAAATTCCTATTTCTTTCATGATCATGCTACACGATAAAATGACGCGTAAAAACAAACATTTAAAATTTTTATAGTATCTGCTATTTCTCACAGTCACGATGCAAACGTTCTTCTGCTCCACACAGTAAGTACTCCCCGCATCAGAGGCCCCTCACAAGCTGATTATCCGCACCACTCACGCTTACGATATACTGTCCAGCTAAATAGTTTTGGAACGGCATGTGTATCTTCAGAAGTACCTAACTACGTTACTATGGGTTACCCACAACTTATTTCCCCGTTGCCTTTTCTTGTGATTAATTTGCATCACGAAAACCACGCCCAAAAACGCACCCGCTATGTTATTCGAATAAGATAACGATTGCGTTATAAACGTATAGAAAGTTAGAGAGATCACTATACGCACCAAATTGTATAGAAACTGGAACAGTTTCACCTAAAGTTGTCTGTTAATTTATCTATATGCGCGAAATCATAACCGGCATGGATTACGATAGCCATACGATAGTTCATTCGCTTAAGGATGCCGCTAGTTCAGCTTATATGTTAGTTGTCGAATATTATGAATGGATTTAAAATGGAATTGGCGTGCCGTACGTCCCACCATGAGTAAACATGTCTATTAACTGATAATAATAATCCATACCAGAGAACAAAACCGATGAGATGATGTAGAATTTGCCCTAATATAAGATGAACATGCCGGTGTCAGATCTTTGCGTGGTATAGAGAATCAACGCCTACTTTCCAGGAAGGTGAGGGCTGACACATTATGCATACCAGAATCCTTTGTTTTTTTCCCAGGACTTCGTTCGGAGCGGTTCAAGTACGGGGAGGGCTAGTGAGTTTGCGAATTCATTAGTGGCATCCTAGTCCATACCTTTAGAAGATTCCTGCTTCGTCGAAGGGATTACTGTCCTATTCCTTTTTTTCACCGGCCGGATGTGTAACGTTCGTTCGTGTTCCGATCTTGCTGCCAATCAGGTACACTCATATCGGGTCCTGCAGGGCGACCTGTAATAGGCTGGTTAATTGGCGCAACCTTTTTCCCCTCTGATACATTTGTGGCCGGTTGCTGCTTTCGCTTCGATTGTTCAACCATCTTGAAGATGTAGCGAGAAAAGCTGCGAAGACAGGCGTTTGTCGCTTCTGCGAGCCTTAATTTAGCCGTCCAAGCCGCGAACTTAGCGTAGTGAAGCCCACCAGAATGTGTTTGCCATCACCTTCGATATCGCTGTTATACTGTGCGCGTTTATTCTGCACAAGCCACTGTGAAACTGCGTCGTATTCCAGGCCTTGTTATTTACTCAGTAATTATCAAAATGATGTTCCTGACCGCGACCTTCAATTTTTCGCGCCGCACCTTCCCACACTTTGCTTGCCACGCTGAGCGAACACTAATATTATTACATCTCTCAGTTCACTTAGGCTGCAAGTAGAATCCTCCCATAACCTTCATCAACCTCGACACCATAAAGTACCGTTCCTGCTAGAATGAGAGCCTTCGTACGTATGATAATGCGGAGTACGCTCCACTTGCCTCCCCTTGCCCAGTGCATATTTGAATTATCTTGGCTAGTTCCTCCATCACCTCAGTCGTCACCTTGGTACCATCTGTCGAGCCTTTTATTCTAATATCTAAATGTTTATTATTTTAATTTTCTTACCGTTTTAGAAAGCCGTAAAACTGTACCTAAGGCCGCCGTTATCTGTCATCAACTTTCGTCAACACTTCGCTGTTGGCGTTTCAAGTAGTTTTGGTCCGTGTGCTTTTACGATGATAGGCGTGCCTAACAGCATATGAAATTATGTCTACATCTGGATTACGTACACTTGAAGTCTTTGGAACTAAACTATGTGGTAAGTAAGATTTCATAATAGCTGGCCTAAGACTAAGACGTACGTCTTCTTGTTGTTCGCTCTGAGCACTAGTTTTTGAGCTGCTCCTTTCTTCATGTCAGCGATTTCAACCTAGTGTCCTTCCGAATTTATTCAAAGCGTTGTTGACGTTTAAAAGAAGACCAAAAAACAAATCCAGAGTCTTTATTTGCTTTTACGGCCCACGCCTTTACAATTATATGATTTATTGCCGTTAAAACCGAGTGGTGCCTTCAAAAATCACACTGGCAAGGTGGCATTAGGATTGCGTTCCTCAGCAAAGTCTTGGATTCGCTTCTCGACGATGAAGTCCATTCGTTTAGCCAGAGTCCGCAGAAGACAGATAGGTCTGTAGGAGCTTTTCTTTTTCCATAACCAGTACCACTTCCGTTCTTTTTCAAGCTTTGGAAAAATTACCTTTTCTAAAGACGCTCGTGGCAACTTCAGCCACTGACAGGGTAAATTCCTTTCCTATAAAGAAGTTTTATAATCGTAATCAGAATGCCGCCAGAACTCATCGCATTGTCTCGTTCGATTCTTTCACCTGCTACCATTGCTTCATATACAGACACAACCAAAATGCGAAACAAATCTTTATCTGTTATAAGCTTGGTAACTAAAAAATAGTTCTCCTATAATTTCCTTTGTTCTTAGGTTCAAAAGAGTGGGTTTACTTTCATGCTAAATATTTTCACTAGTCATCTTGTGCAAGTGATTCCGTGGATCTTTGTTGAATGACTTTTGAAACAGTGTAAACTGTCTCCTTACCTTTCTTAAACGCACATTTCAGAGCTGCATCGGATCTTCTGCTGAGTCAGCCACTAAAGCAACGAGCTGGTATTCGTGACAATCTCTCCGCACCTTTGCTTGCTTTATGTCTCGGCATCTCCCGGCACATTTCCTATCGAGCCAGGTGATCTCCTCGTTTCATCGGAAAACGTATATTTATTTCGGCCTAGCAGGCCTATTAGCATGAATTCAGAGCTTTGCCGCTTCCACGCAACTCCTTGCCAGATGATTTTGCAGATCACAAGCGTTTTTTGTATGCTTTTCCTGATAGTAAATGTGGAGTAGCAAACTGTTACGTATACGTAAATTTTTCGCTCGCTTCACTGAAAGATAGGTGTATCCCTGTCCTATTGAAGGCTGCAGAGTCATTAGTAATCATCAATTTCATAAACAGCTGACCTCTTTGATTCGTCCTCCAGGTGCCCCATGCCTTCGAAATAACTTTCATAGCCATCGGAGAGGATTACCGGCAGTGTCTAGCAACTCTATGCATTGAATAGGGTAATGGCAACATTGATTCGATTGCGCTTCATCTAGATAACCTGAAATGGAATCACTATTATTGTTAGCTCTCCGTGTTGGCTGGTCAATAGAAGGAGACATGTTTCCACTTTAGAAGTTTTTGGGGGTCTTCAGGCGCAATTGAAACGCAAGCCACTCTAAGGATGGATATGACACCAAGCTCCAAATTCAACACTTGCTTAGTTACGGTCGAATCCGAAAACCGGATCAGCGTTGACAAATTATAAGTACCTCGTCATATGCACGCCATAATGACCCGCCATCTCAAGCCGCGGGTTCAAGACGTTTTCAAAATTTTAGCACGTCGTTTCCTCTGCGACGCTTGAACAATAACTTCAGATCCATTAGCTTCTCCTTCTTTCGTATTAACTTCCACATGTGTAACATTGCCTATCTTCCTTGCGGATAACTTGTTCAATCCATGGAACAGGGTCTTCATGCTTCTTCACGTGGTGGCATTAACCGAATCCAAAAAGCCCCTGCCGTTACTATGCTATCCGCGATCCTATCACTAAAGCCATCTACTCTGCAGCACGTTCTATTCTGAGCACTTGTTTAATACCTGGGAACCAGTCTCCTTTTGATGCTTCCTCGTGTGTTGTTCCCGTAGAATATTCGCATTTTCCATTTACCTTAGTGACCCAATGTTCAATTTCAGTTAGATTACTTAGATTACCCACATTTAGATGTTCCCATCGACCGTATTTATCTTCTATCTCGTAATTCTATCACTTCGACGAAATTGACAGCTTTAGTAACGTAGCGTGGCATTGCATTGCCTTCTTTGCCACTTCGTTTTTGTTTGTTGACCGTCGTTACTCATAGTGGGAGATTTCTCAATTTCCCTATTGTTTGCACCTTTTCCGATCGCAGCCGAGTTCATCAGACAGCTCTTAGCTTCCTCGTTCACCTGCCGTGGCCTCATCTTGCCAAGGACAGGTCTTCCCTGGTTCGGCGCCCGACTGTTTTGTCCAAACTCGCGCAGTATCCATAGCCACAGTTTTATAATTTGCCCAGCTGCCACCAAAAGCGTTGTGGCCCGAAAAGGCACAGTCTCCCCACGGTAATTCACTATAATCTAGCTGAGAGAAGGCTGTATATTCAATGCCTTCAGCAACCTTCAATGAAAAACAGCGCATTTCAGCGCAAACAGCGCAAAAGTACACCGAAGTCTCACCACCTGAGAGGCAAGTCGTTTATGATAGTTATTGTGTAGCAGTCATAATCATGAAATAGACTCTCATG
The DNA here is from genome assembly GCF_002532875.2 of Varroa jacobsoni. Lineage (NCBI taxonomy): Eukaryota > Metazoa > Arthropoda > Arachnida > Mesostigmata > Varroidae > Varroa > Varroa jacobsoni. The sequence goes on along the minus strand of NW_019213827.1, from coordinate 216,723 downwards.
CTAAAAATAACACCATTATTTTAAGAACCGTTCTGCTCACTTCCTAGAGCAAGAAGCAGGCTATTCATACAAATCAGATCCCTGATACATCGGAATCTTTTGAAGGCCGTTCTAAATCAATCCGTTCACATTGGACGCAGGCACGTAGCTTGTATACTATATTCCTGCTTTTTGGTAGATAAGCAGATAGTCTACGGCAGCTATGGTGCTTACTTTCGCGGTCGAAATAAATAATCACCAGCGTATTTAGCACTGAACCCGCTTGATTTTAACGTCAGTTAAATATATGGAACGTTTTTCTAACAAGCGTTGTTCGTTGTGATTATCTATCTAGGCTCATCGAATTCTCGTCTTTAGCAACATGTTTTCTAAACGTGCCGTTATATGAATTATTGATTTTTTAATTTTTTGATAGTATATAAATGCTAAAAGCCTTGCAATATATCTGAATTTCTAACAGAGAAGTAGAGGCAAATAATATATAGGCAGGGCTATGTTGATTGGATTAAATGTCGATAGATGTATTTTCTTTTCCTTTGATTTTTTGACAAGTTTCACATCTCACATATGTATGCCTCTTCGCCAAAGAGGCCGATGTGCGGGCATAGGGTATAGACCAAAAGCTTTTGGTTACAAAGTTTAAAATACTTACGTTTGTTAGAGTTATAGGTGCATGACATTCATGAACATCCTGTAAATTGTCACTGATGCGGTTGGTGGCCTCGACAAATACTAGGACTCGCTTCGAAGCACAACCTTACAAGCTTATTCTCTCACGAGTTCTCTCAACCTAAACGAAAGAGGGTTCGTTTCTCTCCGAAAACGGGTATCTTGGATCACGGTATAATAGGCGATGACGCTATTGATGATTTTATCAACAAGCCCATTAGTCCTCCACACGCCCTACCCTGGTCAGGTTTTCTTGAAATCAAAGCCATATTTGCGTTAGACATCATGTAGGTCAAGCTCCGCTTACTCACACAGCCACACCCAAAGGATTATATTGTCGGTTTACTTATAATTGAGGCCTGTTTCCACTTGTATTAGCGACAAATACAGTAGATGCAAAGCATGGTTACGATCGTCTCTTCAGCGAACACGTCGTCAATGGCTTTTGAAGTCGATTCGCGCCATTGCTAGTTCACACCACAGGACACATGTAGCTGTGCCGTTATGTGTTTCTGCTTACCTGAGACACCGCCATTTGCGCTTGGGTTAAAGCTTAAAACATTTTCATGTTACGGTTACTTATCTGCCTTCTATTATTTCTTCGTAATCTGTTGCTGGTTTTAAGGAGTCTGGTTTCGGATGGCTGTCGATAACATTCAACGTTTTTGGACCCATCTTGATCTTTATACAGGATGGGGTCCCAAATGGTTCCGCGATCCCAACCAAAAAGTCTGCGCTGAAAGCTGAGGTCAACCGCAACACAAGCAAAGGGTTCCATTGCTATCTGATGCCTATTACCTTTGTACGAATTTCTTTCTTGCCAAATTATTGTCGATTGGTTCCGAGTGACAGCACCCATAACAGGTAGCAGAAGTCAGGTTTGTCCGAAGTTAGGCTAGAGGTTCTAGAGGACGCAGAAAGCCTGGATTTAGAATAGGTTTCTCCTTCTTGCCTTCCACACAGATGAAGATACAAAACGATAAAGACGAAACAAGACAGGCTGTTGAACGCGCCAATCGGTGAAGCTGAAGGGCTGCACAGGAACAGAGAGCAAAAACGACGCAGGAAATCTCCTGAAGGCCCAGTGCCGTTCGAAATGGAGTGGCTAGTGGGTACGCTCTCGGATGCTGCGACAGTGTCTGCCACACGTGGTAATGGCTGCAATATCTGTGACGGCGTAAAGCTAGATTGGGCATTTTTTGCCTCATGGAATAGTGGGAAACTTCGATGATGAAATTTCTACATAGGAATGTTCGGGCGTGCGGTGCTGATATGCAAGCAAGCAAATCGTAAAAAGGTGTTTAGGAAGCTAAGCCTCTTGAGCTATTGCCAAGCTACCAATGGAGTTTCAATGATAAAGCAAAAAGTCAAAGGCAAATTTTATTTTTTCAGAAGGCCTTGCTAGAAAATTATACCGAGTGTTTTTTTGCGGAACAAGTAAAAAGTGCTGAAATTTCGTTGTGTATGTGTCGACAAGATATAATTAAGTTACATGAATAATTCGATGATCGTAAATATCGCTACTCACCCGGAAGTGTTATGCTCATAAGGACTGATTTTATAACAACTCGATTTACAACTTATCTTGAAAAGACGTATTACATGGTTTTAGAGTTTTCGTTGTTTCACGAATTATAGATGCCGTTGCCTGAGATAACGATGGTGTATAGTGCCCATATTCCCGTTGGCCTGGAATCCAATTTATCACTTAAGAGGCTCCTCGCTGCTAGAAAACTACAGCATTTCTTTGTCTCTACATATTGGGTTTTACTAGGCAAAAAAACAGTTTAAAAATCAAATAAAAATTACAGCCTACGAAACAATCTGCTTAGTTGCATGTGTAGGCATAATGTTCCGTAAAAAAAATATTCAAATATTTAAAAAAAAATTTAAGATGCTCTACCACCTCCTGATACCATCGTGCAGTGTCAATGTCGTCGTGCCGACGATGAAAAGAAGCGGCGTTGCGACTTCCCTGATAACAAGGCCCACACAAGGCCTTACCAGCTTGCCTCAGTAATAGCCAATGGCTTATTCTGCGGGGGCAAATGTAGACTCGATATTTGCGTACATAAACAACTCTGGCGGTTAATTTAAAAACACTCAGTTTGATGCTGACGTTAAAAGAGTCAATGGTCTGCTTTACACAGCATGTGGAAAAATACGGCTTCGTACTATCGTTGCGCTACAGATTGCGCCAAATTGAAATGGCAGGTTGAGCCTATCAATGATAATTATTGCTTACTTTTTGAGCGACCGATTTGTCAAGAACAGTTGTATGTGTACGCATACAACGGAGGAAAACTATTTTCAATGTTCTAGTTAAGATGCATTTGAAAAAATAGTAGAGCCAAGAAAATTTTTAGTAACGGGAAGTTAAATCGTACTATAATAGACCAAACGGAATATACGTAATAGGTATTATAGTCCTAAATGTCAAGCAATGGCACGTATAATCCGTGGAACAGCCGATAGTTTAAAACAAAGGGGAATATGTAACATATGTCATATATTAAAGACTAGCTGCAACTAGTTTTTATAAAATCATTTCTTGTGAGCACAGTCCCCTCGGGTGGATAGCAATTAATAATTATTCATATAATTTAATTGCACGTTCATCCCACTGTTATTAACTTTGATACAGTAAAATTTCAACACTTTTCACACGTTCCGCTTGAAATATAGCCAAATAGTCATAACCAAATACTTCAGAAAAGGTCACTTCCTGATATTAACTTTCTGCCTTATAATCGAAACTTGACGGTGGCTCGAATAGCGTAGCTTACGGTGCCGCTTTTACGGTTCGCTTTCTTACATGTTAGAGTGGAAGTGCGAGCCTTCCTAGGTAGGAATGCTTTGATCAAAGTTCCCCGGCGTTTCTCGGTGACGGAAAGACTCATCCGTTTTCAGACTAACGGAAATCGGATTGCGACAAAGGGTGCCCAATCTAGCCCACCCCCGTCACGAATGTTGCAGCCATTGCCCCGTAGTCCCTGTGACGGAATTCGCGAACCTATCTACTAACTGCTCCATGCCAAACGACATGGAATATTCAAGAGGTGTGTCATGTCGTTCCTGTTGTCGAGTCCTGCGCATCCCTTCAGCTGCGTTGATTGTAGCTTTCAGCCCTGCGTTCATAAACCTTGTAGCGCCCGTCTCGTTTCGTCTTCATCGTTTTGTATTTTCATCTGAGAGAACAGCAAAGGCTTTTATTTTCCTGTCGAAGGCAGGAAGGAGGCACCTATTTTTAATATAGAATTCTCTGCTTTCTCTAGAACCTGTGACTTATATTCTTGCAGACTTGACTTCTGATCTTTGTAATAGGTAATATTTCCGGCGAAAGGAAAGAATCAATCGGAGTCAGTCGGCCATATCTTGGCAGAAACCAAGGTCGTGCATGGATAGTAGGCATCGAATATCAATATAATCTTTTATTTGTGGTTAGTCTAATATTAGCTTTCCTTGCGGATTTTTTGTCGGCGTCGCGTACCTGGGTAGATCCTATAGGAATCAGGACCTGTACTATTTATTATTTGTTGAAATAAAAGCAATTGTTGCACCTTTCGACTAAGAATGTGGTCGACAAACAAGCGAAAGCGTGGTCTGTCGGACCAGAAGCGAAAGTTGAAGAAATTATAGATGGGAGGCGAATAACCGTGACATAGGGTGCTAGAAACCTCAGCAAATAGTGATGTCTCAAGCAAGCAGAGGGTACAATCACGTAACTGTGTGTACTTCGATATGGAATCGGGACTGCAGACAATCGGTGACATCCTGACTAAGGAGAATGTCATGGCCATGCCTTGCATATGTTGCATTCGTCGCTGGTGAAAATTAAAACAAACAAACGAAGAAAGTAAGTAAAATGTAATGTGCAGGGGAAGCCCAACGCACGCGGTATGTAGCGCTGCCGATTATGAAATATAGTGAGTGTGTAAAAGGCAGGTGAGAATACCGTCCATACCGTCTCCACCTATGTTATTATAGTATAAGGCTCCTGCGTCCTGCTCCTGCAGGTGAAGGCAGGTAGAAACAGATATAACCTATAAGATGTTCGCAAATTAAAGTGTCGTGCAAAAGTAATCCTGATAAATGTAAGGGTGTTTCTTTAAAGAGAAAAGTTTTTGGTCTATGTCACATAGTTATGAATTGGTCTGTTTGATATAAACTCATGACACGATTGTGCTTGGCCATACATGGAAAACGGCTGCTCCTGCGAATTCGAAAATCCGCCGGGAACAGTAATTTCATTTAAACTGTCCAAATGAACTGCAATCGAAGCAAACTTACCTATGCCACAGCTGTTAGATCACAAGCTATGTTTTGCTCTCTACGTCAAACAAACGTGACGTTAGCCAAAAGAGAAAGCGAGTGAGTAAGAAAGTCGGCAGGATAGTTACGTGTGTTGTAGCACGCGGGCCGATTAAAGCGCCGCAAACCAAATATGGTGTTCGCTTCTCATGGTTGAAGGGCCAAAATATAGGGCATTGCTAATCGTGCTTTGGTAGTCCAAATGAGTCGGCTGCAGACCTTGTGGTCCTGCCTGATCGCTACAGCAAGATAGTACCAAATACTGCCGATGATTTGCTAATCCACTTATTTTATTGATTTTTTTATTTCTCCAATTTGCTACTTCGTGGGCCTCCTGTAGGATGAGCCAAAGAAGCAAGCGCTAATGGAATGCATGGCTACCAATAATATCTGTATTCCTAGAAGGGGAGACACTCCTATCCTTCAACGAAGTGAATGTGATTCTGCGTAGATTGGATAGTCTGCTGCTCTGTCTTTGCTAACTGTATAACAGGATAACGATCCTTCCGTGAGAATTTGAATGCAATAATCAGTACATTGAGTACGGAGTGGAAATTAACATGCAACCTGGATTGACCCCAGAATACAGCGACTTTTTCAACCATAAAACTAATGAGAAGACCAGCCTGGCTTCGCACAGACATACTCGAACATATCGAAGTATAGAGCCCGCAAAAGTACAGAAAGATTGTCACGAATAATAGAGACAGAGCTCAAAAAGTCCCACGCTACTGTAAAATTTGCGATTAAGAAAAGTAAAGAAACGTACTGGAATAGTTTCAGGGGTCCAAGACTCACGAGGTCACCCGCACAAGATAGCTTATGAATGGATTCAGCCTGAAAGTACGACTTGTCTCCTCGGGACATTGATTAAGGAAACAGAATCCACATCGAAAAGCAAATCCGAGAACGTTATTAAAGAGTATGATCTTATGCCGTCTTCGTGGTGTAATTTTCGAAGGTATCGCTGGGTTCTAACAGCAATAAATCGTATTATTGCAAGGTCAAAGGTTATAAAAGCTTTTACACGAAGGACTAGGGATTTGTTTCTTCTCTTAGAGATCGCTTCCATAGCCTTCTGTGGGCGATTATTTTGAAATTGCTTGAGAGATAGGATACCGCTCTATCTGCCCACAATCGTCTCTATATATCATTACAATTGGACTATACAAATTGGAAGGTTTATGGGGCGGGGTACCCAGGACTCCACCTTACGCCCGCTATTATGGAATCCTGTCTACAACGATGTCCCTAGGCTTAGGAACCTTTTGCCAGATGTAAACTTGCGTACGCCGACAATTTGGCTATTACAATGAAAGCACGCAGACAGAAACTACCCGAAACACGGGCATGACAAAGGTTGACGGATGAATAATAGACTGAAGTGGCTGGTCCTCACCTCAGTCAAAAGGGAAAAGCTGTATGCAGTCGGAAGGAAGAAGTGCAAGCTGATTATCGGCGAGGAAATTAAAATCGTAACCATTCCTAAATACATGGAGCACAATTAGATAGGAGAATAAGAAGAATCCCTACGTCCGACCGGGTATGGCAAAGACGGCTGAGGTAACAGAACGATTTGCCAAGACAGTTTCACAAAATATGTGTAGGTTGAATGAAGGCGCCTCCATGCGAAAGGCGCAACAATGCATGGGATGAAGGCAACGAATGTTTAAAAGCCATTAACCGTCTGATACAAAAAACCTGATAACTGATACGTGAAAAGTTTTCTATCTATTGGCTGAGTGTATGCATAGCTTAGCGTGACTGTACCGCCGCTTTAAGGACGTGCGATAGGACAAGTTTGCATTTACAGGGGCCTTATAGTAAAATGACATGGGTAATGTCCGAGTGTTTTTAGAAGCTTCGTTGTATGCTTCGCTCATTTTTCACTGAGCGATTCTACGCCTTTGTGCGACAGAGCAGGCTTAATGAGATTAGTTATTCCCGTTTTTTATTTGTTGTTGCTCTATGATAACCATCATTTCTACTACGACGTTTAGGAGTTACGATGGGTGTGGTTAATGCGACGTTTCTTCTATAAGTAAATAAATATATATAAGTTCATCAATTTTTGATATTTATACGGAATCTTTTCTGATTCCGTACAAATATCAAAATACAAAAAATAAAATAAAACTCAGCGTAAGTTTAGCAAAGTCTGTCCCGCTATACCAGGTAAGCTTATCTCACTGATAGGAGACACGTTATTGCACAAGAGGCCTAGAAAACTTACCTATCACTCAAATTTAAAGGCAGACCTGCAAGTGTATCACTGAACATAGATAGATATCTAATAATTACATTAACGCTTGCAACAACAACGGCAAAAAGGAAAGTGTTAGTATAACAACGGAAAAAAACAATCAAAATTGACTACACTGAGTAACGTTTACTTAATTCATGGAGACTGGCTGGAAAGATACATCAATCTTCGGCGTTAGGAAGCCGTTTGCTGACAGTTCGAATCTTAGAAAATGCCAGTACGTCACTGCTATCATGATAAACTCTTCGTTACGCCGGATCCCGTTGTACCCGAATTCGCTAGTATGATAATATCAGGGGCAATTGTAATATTCCAGCCATCAGCATCCTTCTAAAATTTAGCCGATTGGTTAAGCTCAGCGGTTTAGGGCCTCATCTATGTTATACATATAAGTATAAAGAAATACTTTACTCTACTAGCCTTAGACATGTCGCTCTACAAAGCAAACATATCGCCGCAGCCATACGTTCTCACGACGCTAACGTTGATAATCCGTTTCAAACAAATGGCGCAGCCGTATCTTTCCAATCTAGGGGGTGAACCGACGTTGATGCCCAATGATGAATAACATAATCGATGGCTAAAAAAAGGACATAACAACTATAAAAATAAAAAGTAAATAATATTTAACGGTTAGTAAAGTTCTACCGTTATCGCAATACAACGGTAATGAAGATCCAGTGATGAAAGGGCACGGGTGCTCTCAGCTTCACTAGTAAACGGGGCCATAATACAGAATGCCAGTAATCGATGAGTCGCCTCTGAATGGCAAAGGAAACCAAATCGAAGTAAAGGCGAAGCGTCGAAAGCTCAGGCTTTTAGAATTGCTTGAATTTACAGCTTGAGTTTTTACTTCATCTGATAAATTATATATATATATATATATGCATTTCCCCATTCACACGTTAACATATGGATGCCATTTCAAGCTTCAATGGTCAACAACGTAATATTGTTTATCTAGATGCGTACTAAATGTTATGACAAAGTTCTAAATTACATTTTGGATCTAAGGAAATGGTCGTATCTCCCATAGATCATGGTCTGAAATGAAAAAAGAGGCGCTAAGTAGGTAGCTGGTCACCCTAAAGCGGGTAAAACTTGTTTGCAATGACTCACTTTTTCGATGTGGCATGTTTTGCTGTAATTGTTCATCTACCTAGAGGACTAAGTTTAAGTTATAAGCTTTTATTTTTGCTTGTAATTTACATCATATTGTTGGAGATCATCGACTTGTTTTGAGTAGTCAACCACCTGGTTGCTTATAACAATTCACTGGATAAGGATATACGGTTAATAAGGAACTTCAAGATAGGATTGTATTCATTAAAACTGTAAACTAAACTATCGCAAAGAGCGGAACATTTTTCAACGATTGCAGTTCTATAGCACAAGGTTCTTAATCCATCAGCTTTTTTTTTTTTGCTCTGATACACCTGCACCGTATTCAAGTCTGAACTCGGCTGAACGATTTCTGATCGACAGTTCTATGCACAAATATAGTAAAGTCAACACTTCATCACTATCCGTCACAATATGGGCTTCGCCGGACCTACAGCCAGATATCAGGCGTTGTCTTTTGGCATCTTTTAATGGTAGAAAACGTGTTTCCAATCGTGTCCAAATGTGCAGTACGTAATGCTAATAAAAGTCAGGTTCTGTCACAGCCGTAATTGGATGTCTACCGTCGATAACAGGGATGGTAACGACTGGTAAGAAGCGCAAACAACACCTTCCAAGTCCGGACTTCAGTTAATAAATTGCAATATTTAGTTGATAAACTGACCTGATTCTAAAAAAAAACTATGACTTATAAAATGATTTATGCTTAACTATAGTTAGTTGGTCGGCGGCGACATATTGTAAGCGTTGACGACGTATCGTTTGGTAATACGGGCCGCGTGATGCGACATACACATAAACCCAAGTAATCCCCGTATTAATACTATAATAAATAATAGGTAATTAATTACCCTTATCGGGCTTGACGGATCAACCGTATTAGTGCGTAGTGTTTGCTTTGTCATCTTTTTTGCTGTGTGAAGATCTATCACCTGTAACGCGTCCTTAATATAAGGAAACGTTGGTTACAGGATACAGATCTACAGCGAGCTCCGAATTCGGATGAACGTTGCCTTTATGCATTGTCATATTTCACAGTAGTTGAAGCGAACGCGAAATCTCTTCGATTATATGTAAATAGATAGCTGAATAAGATAGGCTTCATTCTATTCATGTATTACGCAAACAAATATAAACAACAGATCTGGTATTTGGGCTAGTCGAATGAGAGGATATGGGGCTATCACGAGTTCACAGATGGTAAATGAGCAGCAGGTAAATGATACAATATACGCATACCCCCCGCTCTCCTTCTATCGCACTTTTCAAACAACAAACGAAAGGACGACGCAGGAAAATTGTTTTGCCTATAATATGTCAAGTCGTATTGAGATTGTTTCAAATGGAGTTTTTTTTTTGTCACTAATGAACGCGCTAAAATCTATTGGCCAACAGAATATACATGCTAATAAAGCATGACCAGGCTCAATGTGAGATAAAAAAAAATAAACACAATATAAGTGAAACACTGTTAATATAGTTATGGTGATTGGGCGTAACGTGTAGTGAAATAACTTTTTTTGTATTGTTGAAACGCAAAGTTATCTGTGCACCCCTGTAAGCTTTATTAATAATAGTAGTACTTATACTTCTTGACTTAACTGATTACCGACAAAAATGCTGCAGAAACAATCAACAATCTGGACCTCAGCATAGAGCAGTATAAGATGTACGTCTTGTCGTATAGAGGACACATGGATACCCCATGTGCTTATATAATCCGCATCTGTTCAGTATAACGCGTCGATTGTCGTACAGCGTCTTCCAATGAAATGAAATATAAAAAGGCGAACGTACCATTAACTAATACATTCAGAATTTTAGTTTGCTATTTTCCAGGTCCTCATCATTATCTATTTCTCTTATCTATTAAGTGGAAAATACTACAGGATCTCTCTATCACTTCATCCTGTTTTGCCTTTAACACGGCTCTGAAAGCAGTACCAATGTCAACTACGTCAATAACAGCAAAATCGCTACTGGGTTGCAGTCGAAATTACCTAATTTCACGTATCGTACAGAAAGCCCATAAGTTTGCCATAAGCGTCTTCTCAAGAAACTTTCGACGCGTGAGCGGAGTTTGGTTTGGCTAGAGAAGACCGAGTATATCTTGGTATCGAAAACTTGCATGAAACATGTTTCGAAAAGCCCACCTTTTCCACAGCGGAGTCGTAAGCCACTCGTGTATCATTGAGACGCAGGGAACGCGAAGTCCGGCGGTATGTACGTAAGCCATAAAATTAAGCGAGAAGTTGATTAAAACGGGAACCGTGCAAGGCTGAAACACTACAACATAAATGTAAGCATGTATTTACACTGTTAAGTTCTCACGATGGTGCGACGCCGGATTCAGTCTCATACTTCAAGAACAGCTTGTAACTGTTTCCCAGGGCACTGTAGGAACCAACGGAACTTTGTAGATTATATTGACCTCGTGAGAGTACCCCGAACCCGCCTTGCCGGATGTTCGAGCCTCCGGCAATTATTGATGCTCTCTTTGTAAAAGCGAAATGGCATACAACTGAGACTTCGGTATAAAAAAAAAAAAAAAAAAAAAAAAGGAACACAAGGCAAAGCGAACTGAAGTATCACCGAAGTCATCAACTCGATAGACTTGTAGAAACAAGTATCTGGAGCTCTGAAAACACTGATGTCATCTTTTCTCGGTAACGATCATTTGCGTTAACAGTTGTTGCCGTTGCAGGACGCGTAGTAGGTGTGTGGGGAGCTTTGACGTCATTCAGAGAATAGTAAGCATTAGATAATTCCAGTGAAGAGCTTGTAAATCGCCATAAGAGGTTCTCATCGAGATCCGACTTACTGTGAACTCTCCGTAACGATCCGAATGGTCGGCCAAATGGCTTCGGTCAGATTAGCAAAACTTGTGGAAAACGTTTATGCATGGATTCGTTGCAACAACTTAATCTATCACGAATCGTAAGAAATTACGTCAGAAAAAAAGTAAATGAAGTTTCTTTAATTCGCCCTGTCGTCTCTTTGTCGATCTTGTGCCATTCAAGCTAGCAAGTTCGTGAACGTTCCAATAAAGTCGACGCCACGCCATAGAGGTGGGTGGGTGGGAAGTTCTTCCTACCACGGTTGCGAGCCATAACGATGGAAAGGTAAATTGTAAAACGTCTTTCTTCTACCGTTACTTCTAGGTCTCGTGTTTGAGATTTTCTAAGTGTTAGAAACGTGGTGCTCAGCACACGCTTCGATAAACACTATCGGCGTATTCAGCAAAAAAAAAAGCATCCAATCTGATTGCTTAGTTAAAGCCGAATCAGCCTCCATTGGTATCGCTTCGCGGTGATAGTCTTTATCATACATTCCAGGTTCTAGAGATAACGCACATGTCAAATCGACAATTTATGATACGATCGAGGAGTAGACTTATAAAAACTGGTAACCGACAATCGCTAATCATATCAGTGAAGGTACTATCTCACCTCTTATTCCCCTGGTGTTGGAGGCACGACAATCTACAGTACTTACTAAAAATAGATATCATAGTATTGTTTTAATAGCAGTGACCGTCGCAAAGTAAATGACGGAAGCCATGGAGCGCGTGTCTAATTTCCCACATAGCAGTTTGTTCTAGCAGCTGTGACTATTCATTGTTTTCGTATTAAGATATTTTGAATTTAAATTGGCCAATTTCTTTTTGTAAGAACTGCGGACACCTGGTGATATCACGCAGTACGTGCTTGTTCTGAAATTCCTCTACCCGTTTCGCGTAAACGCAACAAGGCCCTGAACCATTTTTGGCAAGGCATATTCGATTTTAGTCCTCGGTCCGAGGTAGGCGGCGACACTACTTTTCAAGATACTACTGGTGCTATCTTGATTTAAGAATATTTCAAAACAAACTTATCGTAAGCTTCCAATCAGTGTGGTGATCTTAGGGCCTTGCTCTCTTCTTCTCCATGTGTTCTCCGAACAATCTTGAGCTTGCAGGTAACGAAATATCCGGTTGGTCCGATTGCCCCTCAAGCATAAAAAAAATTGAAATTATAACTAATAGTTCGATTGTGTTGTCAAGTCTATCTGCACAGATGTACATTTCTGCCTAAGACTAAGATCACAGTAATAAGATGTGACGCACTGATTGGTTGTTTGTGCTCACGATCTAAGAATATCTATCCAAAATCGTGTGAGATAGTGCCCACGAGATGGTCCGATCTATAATGGTGCATTACCGATTGGAGTTTTTTTGTAACAATTTGGGTTGTATGTATGCACTTATGAAACGCTCGACACAGAACAAGTTTGTATATATTGGTGTTGATATATTAAGCTAATCTTTATAAGGTCTTCTGGTTACAATTTACGTTCAGCTAACCTGCTCGATGGGATCGAACCTATTCAATCCATGTCTGAAGCTTGAAGATTTTTGTCAGGCGAGGCTGTACCTCCTATTGAAATAAAAACAGATACCTATGCCAATCGAGTGTAAGATGATGAGAGGGCTTTAAGGCCCAAGCTGGTATTGGCCTATCGCTTCAAATATGATGAAGCTTTCAGCCATTAATGAAGCCCATGCAAAGTGTACCCTTCGCGCATGCAGATAAGGAGACGCGTATACTGCCCAATCTTTCCAGAAAAAAAAAAGAGAGCATTATCTAGTTTGAGTTCTACTCAATCGTCCTAACAGATAAGATTTGCGATACTATTTTATGCTTGCTATTACACTCTTCTGTTGATTTTACACTTAGTTGTAATTATGTTCTATGCCTTTCTAGCAGGAGACTGTTAGTTTCACAATGCAATATTTTAATTTTGCAGAAAAAAAATGTAACAATATACAGACGGAGATATGTACCGATCATTCTTTTCAGTGCAAGCATAGCTGTACATGATCTACATACAGACGTGGCTGGCTACTTTACACGCCAAAGTCCTATTCGTGACATCGGAAAAATCGATAGTGTTAGGCCTCCGCGATAGCTTGCTGGACAACTTGCAATTTGCTTGCTAATGTCAGAAATATGCTGTGGCCTACGACTGAATCCGGCCGTAGACGCACGACTTATTTCGTGCTGGGAGCCAGCCGTCTGCCTAACAGCGGTGCGGAACGTAAGGCTCGAAACACAGAACGACCAGGAGGTGTGTGGAGCTGCTACCAATATGGAAATTCAATCGCTGAGCTTTATATGGAAAATTGAAAAATTCGCGATGTCTTTTTTTTCACAGTTTTATATATATCGAGAGTTCGAGACCATACAGGTTCAGCTTCTTCGAACGCAGAAATATCCTTTGATATCAGCAACGACACTATCAATTCTGCACGGCAGAACTAATTTTATTTCATCACTTTTTAAGATCATGCCTTCACTGTACTTCAACTTGAGTTATATCGTATCGGTGCAGTAGTGAAGTCTATTACTAACGCAGATAAAACCGTGCTTTTATGCATTCATTGCTAAGCTGCAAAATCAGCTAAACAATCTTCCTGTTGCTTTTATACAGTCTTAGAGCTGGTTTTCAAATATCGTTTGAGATACGACCCCACTGCAAACATCGAACTAACCCTTAAATAAACCTTAGATAAATGTTTCTAATTTTCCGTCCGGCGTTCTTGTTAAGAAGAATTCAAACCCACTGAACGTCTTCTTAAAAGCAATAAAAGATCATTAACATAGTGCATTGACAGCTGTGTCTTTCGTATCGTATTGTGGAGACCTTATATAGAAGTTAAGTTGCAAATCTTACAATTGGAAATTTTTTTGTTCGTTACAACCGAACAATTGCCGAAGCAGCATGAGATATTCATGCCGTCCCAACAACTGTCCAAAAAAAACTACTCGAAATCCATTTGCGAATGGCGTCTTGGAACTGCTCGGTTTAGCCCACCCCAGTCGGCTATTTGGGGTGTACGTATTTTTGAATAAAGTTACACGTAATTGGGCGAAAAAATGAACTGAGCTCACTCCAAAGTTAGCAGCTTACAGTTCTTATGAACGAAGAGAACATCGCAATAGAACGCGGCTTATCGTTGTTTCTCGGTATCGCGTTTAGCGTCGAGCAACATCTAGACACAATGACAGCTTTTCCACGCAGAATATCATCCGCGACGAAAATTGCTCTCTTCACATCGATACAAAGCAGATAGAATCATGAGTAGCTGTGCCCAAACTCAAGCCCGGTCTCTAACCCGAGGTGCCGACGCTTTTCGTTCAGTAGGACTGGATGGACTTTTTACACTGTAAAACATACACTGTAAAACCGGGACGTTTGGCCGAGATGTGTATATGACCCAGCGCTATCAAGTGAACGAGACACTATGCGCCAAACACAGCTGCTAGATAACGGAAAACTGTCTTTCCCCTACCAAAAATGCCAGGCCGCATATGGCGAAAGTCGTAAAGGCCGCTTTGTAGGAGTTTGAATAAAAGTTTTTTTTTTTTGCAGCTACAATATTTACCAGACCGACGGACTATCACTTTTTTAGATCTCTCACAAATGAAATTGCATTTGATTGTCAGAAAAATCCCAAGGCCTAACCGGACGAGTTTTTCAGCTGACCTAAAAGTTTATGGTGAAAAGGAATAAGTTTAATTGATTGACAGACGGGAACTCGTGTTGCTGCAATGTAAGTAAAGGTAATGTATTTGAGTGTTCCATAATATGAACTCTTCGGAGCTAACATTATTCGGAATAATTGAATTTAAATACTGTTTGCAAATCGCAATTAGCCATAGCCACATCGTGCCATTGAGTGAAAGTCGGTAGAACCTGCCCGCTTTCACTTCACCGGAGGGAGAGAGGTGGAAGGGGCGATAAGGGTGTGGTTAGTTATCAGTGTTTGCTGTCGGAGATCCCGCCGCGAGAAAGGGCACCGAGTAAGTCAGAGGCCCTTTCTAAGCGTTTTGCTCAGTTAGAGAACTGTGGCCGCAAAGGACAGTAAAAAACAGTTGAGAAAATATCGATTCAAGTGGACAACTTCGAAAACTTACCATCACCACCACCGCTACTGCTGCGCCTTTCACCCATGTAGCTTTCTATCTATTAAGGATCTTTTATTCGTGTCCTTTTTTTGCTATACGTTTTCGAGGCAAGAAAAACTTTCGCTCTGCGATACGCGATTCGCCTCTGTTTTCTTTCGCTCAACTCATTATACTGGCATCTTTAACAGTTACACATTTAGTTTACCAGAAATTGTCGATCTTCTATTAAATATTAAATGCAGGTACTAGTGCCTAAATTAAAAACGTCTCGTAGCTTTGGATTTTCCTTATTTCGTGATTTAATTGATTCCCAACCCTATACTCAACTGGCCCCAACACAGTTTCCTACCTTATGAAGCACAGTCTAGAAACATTTTTCTGTCAAAAACATATTATACTTGCCCTGTCTAAGAGCACCACTAATTCTGTAAGGTGTTCTACATGGCAAAAAAGTCCCTTCGCGCTTCCGTTTTCAGCAGGCCCTGACGTGCCTCGCGAATACCTGTTCCTGTTTCATATCTTTCTAAATAAATCTACTACGCTTACAAATCGTAAATATAGAGGCATCGCAGTCATCAGTATCGGGTCTGATTTTATTCCATCCCTATATCGACAACGATTTACGTGATTTTTGCGTCGGAGAGAACATTATAATAATTTTCAGATGACATATGTTTACGACGACCGCGGCGGTTATCGTGGTAAGTGGCAGTCAATTAAACGGCCTAGAAAATAAAAGATATTTAAATGATTGAAGCTATTGTGAATGCTGAACTTAGGATCCTGCTTGTAAATCAGTCACAACCAAAATATCTGACGGGTAGAATTGTGTGTAATTGTTCGAAACTCTAATCGGTACGATAGGGTTCCGTTAGTCTTGTAGAGACATGATCTAAGTAGTGAAATGTTAAACCTATCTGTACGCCGGTAACTGGGAGATGTACCGGTTACGTTATAGTCAGTGTGCCTGGTCGCGTTCGATCCATTGGAGGAGTGAGTACATAACCTGTACACTCTGTTCTATTTCCTCGTGGGTTCAAAGCTCAAAAACAGCTCGAGTGAACCATCGTAATTGGACCGTGTCAAATTGTCTGATTGCGATAATTGTGTTTCCTCTTAAGAAATTGTGAAATAAACAGACCATATGTGTTATATGAAATTTCCGCTTATATAGAGCTACTGATTGTAAGCGAAACTAGAACACTGAAGGCCAAAGTTTTTCCTAATCGTAATTGCCGCTTATACTAGAACTGAGTTTTTCAGTAGAGGCTGTCAGTAGTATTCATCATATCAATCGTACGTTAGCTAACATACGAAATTACGTTAAACAAAGATCGCTCCTGTCTCGAAAGTCGAGGCTTCGTAGATTGGTCGTTATTGTTTGAAACGGACGCTTCACGATCAGGTCGTTAATTCATTCGACTTGCATAGTCGGCCTGTGACCTATATTAAATCAAGTAGAATTCGTCGAATCCCGCTACGACAGTCCCTTATTTACTATCAAGTAAAAATTTATTTGTAACAAACCCTGCACGGCGACGGATAGTTAGTATAGCAGCTGGGGTGAAATTTTCACCGAGATTCTTTCTGTATGGCGCCGGGAGGGTGCCATATTGTCCGTTATTCACAGAATTGGACTGAACCTTAAACAGTTCAGAAAAAGCACAGAAGGACAATTCATCATTGATGAAAAGTGAACGCCAACCACTGATTACGTCTTTGATTCTTAGGCTATTGTAACGTACCGTGCCCTTTGAGCCGTCTTGCAATAAACAGTACAAAGTAGGGCAAACAAACAATAATAATTACCTTTAGATACTATTCGAATGACTCTATTTTAGAAAATGCAACACAACTCGTGTAATTTTTCGCTTAGAATGTCGTTACATCACAATGATCGAGTTTTGTTGATTCCACACCCCCGACGTACAGTTGGGGGTACAGTCCGACTGACCGTAATAATAAATAAAACTTACACTTGGAACTTGAGAGCGAATATGTGGCGTTGTGTGCCGCTTCCTCCTGCTATTCGTGTTCGATTCACCTGGCGTCAAGGACGATTACTGCGCGTTTACAGCCCATGAAAGTGTCTCTATTAATAAAGCCTTGCAGCCATTACCGGCTCCGTTGAGAGAGCAGCGCTTCGACGACCTACAATCTTCTGTATCCGAAAATGTCGCTCTAAGTGGGCTACTGTGCAATGTAAGAGTGCTTAGTAAATAGACTCGAGCCCGTTCTAGAAGCTTTGACACTTTTCATCAAACACTCAGATGACTGTATAGATACGCGCAATATATGTAGTGTTTCTACAGAGAAAATTATTAGCGTGTTAGATAAACAAAATGGATGGAAACGACTATCTTACCAATTGAATTCTCTCATTTGTTAATCATTTATTGAAAATTTACAGGCATCTTTCCATTCTATATGCAAATCTATAGTAGGTAATGTGTTCTTTGCAAAACGGCTTTCCTGAGAAAAGCTAACAGGCCAATCTTCAAAGTCTTTCACGAAGTGAAATGGACTTCTGTTATGAACAAACCTAATGCTAACGGTTATTAGAAGGTCGTACAATGCACGTAAGGTCCGCCCTCTGTAAATTTTTATGGACATCACACGAGATGTCTGCAATGGGCAAGTGACCAAACATATATCATACGTTAGATGTTTGCTTTGTACGTTGGCGTAACGTTAGATAATGTAAGGGAAGATGAAGATAATAAAACTTTTCTATTTACGTATACGGGCCATGTATTAATCACTGCGTATATACATGGATTTTGCTCAAGCCACTCAAGTTGCTCAAGCTCATGATTCAGCTCAGGCCACTATCCTATTATACAATCCTGCGGGCTCGCTTTTTCTGCTATAGCCTGTCTGACCACGTTTCTGCTTAGAAAGAGGCCGATTATATTCTATAGCGCTATATCGTACCCCTCGTTCTCTACCCTCCATTATTTGTGTTATCTGCAGCGGTACGCTCGTGATCGCGCGGGCCGTGTCTGTTTGTAAACAATAAAAATTCGCGTAATCCAGTACATGTTGAAGATTGCCTCCGCCCTATTTGACTCGACGCGGAGTACGGCATGACTCCACGTACTTCTAACATTTGTATATACGTACGTATGTTTGTGAATGTGACCGTTATCAGCTAGCCGGCAAACCCGCTAATATGGCAAACAGAGGAGTTCCGTACACTTCTCAAACAATAATCACGTTATAAGACATGTTACATATAGCGGAAATAATGAGGTTAAAGATACCTTGGACTGGATCCATACGGAGCCTGGTTCTAAAACCAGGTCGACTTAAAGAAACGTCTGTTCTTTTAGACACTCAGAGTACTCGCTGCTCGCCTCGTGGCCTGTCTGGCCTATTAACATCCCTATCTATTTCTTTATTCCTCTCACTTTGGCCATGCGGGGCATTTACGCAGTTTGGGCATTACGTTTACTCAGATCTCTGATTACATTTATTATATCTCCACGAAACCGCTCGGTAGAACGAACAAGCTTAGCGTATACCTGTTCACGGCCATCGCTTAGAGCATTGCTTGACGTGAAGTATCATACTGGACTAAGAAGAAATCTTCGAGGTTACAGGTGTACTAATTGTCTCAGCTGAGCTTGCTTCGGGTTTTCCAACCCTGTATGAAGTTGCAAAGGCGAGTGCTCATAGACTATTACTAGCCATTTGTCTTGGAGCTTTTTAGAAATGACGTTGTCAACGGTTAACCTATGACAGTCACTAAGAGAAGATGTATGTTGATTAACACGTGCGGACCGCTGATGCGCAAGTACTCCCAAAAGGCCTCGATGTCTTATGGTATGTTGCACTATGTGGAGCATCATATATGTTCGTGTACTCGTTTGAGGTGAGGACGACACCGCTTAAAATCGCTCACCAGAGCTACGATTTTGTCTCCGTTTTTACGAAAATGGCTTCGCAAGCAACCTACAGCTTCAAAATTTGCCGGTAAACTAAATATTAAACGTTTCGTTATTGAGCCTCTAAGGTCGTGGGAGCCGCGCGGCGATCTCTAGAAAACTTTTCCGCAGCGAATTTCAGTGCTTCACACGCTAATCGGAATCATTTAGGCTTCAAAGTATGAAGTTCGGTTTTGATTTACGCTATCGATGTTCTACTGGTTTTAACCAAAGGTCCTAATTCATCGTGTCGATACAAAACATCTGAATACATAAATGACGACATTGATGCACGAGGATGCTTTGGCAAACAAAAGAGCCTGTCTTCATAAATCATACTTTATGTCGTACAGACGAAACTCCCTGATTGGATTTGAAGCACTTAGATAATGAACGTAAAACTACCGTCACGTAAACGCGTTATCTCCCTGTACTCGATTATGACAAAGCTTTGTTCGTGATACTGCAAATGCTTATGGTAATGAGTTCTGTTCATTTTAGGTTACATGTAGTGGTTTTTGTGTTGCTATCTTTTCTATTAAAATCAGAGATGTACACTGAAGTATAATTTAATCGTCTTCACTTCTTCGTAAGTGAAAATAAATCGAGCTGAATAAATTCCGTTGTTCTATACTTAGAAACACTAAATATGTTTTGCATACAAATGTATCCGCCGTTTTAAGCCTATGTTAGATTTCTGGTCATGAACAGATTTATGTTAGCAATGATATTAATCGCCTTGCTGAAATCTATGAAAACCAAATCTCACTATGAAGGCTTTTAGTTGAAGCCCTAGACTACCACGAACGTCCGGTGTATTGCTGGAGGGGTTTCCACTTGGCCAACTGTAGAGAAATCGACTGCTTTATTAGAACTTTGTAAGCCACTCTCGTTTACGCCTAGCGCTGATCTTCACAACTTTCTTTTTCTTCTTGAATTCATTTTCGAATTCGTTTTGTTAGCCAGAACACGTGTGCCCGTGGCAGGTTCTGTTTCAATAAAGGTGGCTTGCGTCAGCTTGGGGGCAGCCTCTTTAGGAGGCATTTCTCGATGTTGGTAAACCGAAAACGATTGCCTAGATTCAAGGTCGAGTCTGGTTCAGGTCGACCGCATACTCGTGATTTGTCTATCTTGGTCCACTTCGTCCTTTCTCTCACAAGCTGCACTTTATCGTTCGCTTAGTGCAAACATCGTTGCCACCTACTGGGCGCAGCTGAAGTCTGCGCACTTCACAGGATTTCCACATGTTGCGGCAACAGCGCAAATGAATCAAACAGTGGTGGTAATGTTGTCGCTTCGACCTCTAGAGTCTAAACTAGACAGATCGTTTTACTATAGCGCCGTCTGCGTTTGTTTTAGCTACCGCTGCCTAATGTATGCGTGTTATCCCAGCTACTATACTCAATGAAGCCCGCAGCAGGAATTCCTGCTGCCAGTCCCGCTCTGCTTATATATATATATATAGTAATGGTCAGCCATCCCGATAATCCAATGGTTGGTTCGTCCGTTTGCCGCAGAGCCCATACACGGCCCTGACGTTCAAAATATAGAGTGACTTGTTAACCGGCGGTAAGGATAGCATCTTATTAAATCTAGTCATCTGTTCACCATGTAACCACGAATCTAGCATATCAGCTTGGGGTCTGTTCTTTTGCGCATGTAGAGTAGTTACTTCAGCGAGAAGTTAACAGACACTACTACCATAGCTTTGTTCGAGTTGGTCTTCATTTTAGGATTCGTTTCCTTCATCGGCAACTTATAGCTGATTTATTATACTGTCAGCTATAGGAACGATGTGAAAAGTTGTATAATTGGAAAAGGGTTATTGTAAATATTTGAAGATCCGTTTCTAACGAGTAGGACGCTTTAAAGAGATGTTGGACAGAGTTCGTATGGTGTTGCCTTTATGCCCACAGGGTAAGTAAGTGGACAAGACTTTTTCACAAAAACTATCAAATATGAAAATAATAAAACTGAGGGTTAGTAATGCCGATTTGTAAAATGGTATCTCTTGAAGCTTATCATAGTTATGTTGGGCTTGATTTGACCGACAGTGTTCCTCAACACTATGGTTACTCATTTAGCCAGTTCAAAGAAAAAGCTTTTCAGGCAGCATCATTAAAAAGACTCCATATATCAGCGCGAACAGAACGCTGCTTCTACCGTTGTAAGGATGAGCATGCTCATTAAAAATACCCGGACCCACGATCGTTTTACTGATGAAGTGGGCCACGAAGTAGCCCAGGTCAGCAAAGACAAATAATGCAAAACGAAACACAAAACAAAGACCGGCGTGAAAATCGTTTTTTCAACCGCGAAATAAATGATACGGCTAGGCACCAATGTACATTAATAAACGAACGTATTATTGAATAGCGATATTTTCAATAAACTACGACAATAAACTACGACGTAACAATTTAACATTATTTACCTGCCTATGTGATGATATCTCATCATGGTGGGTTTTAAAAAATCTGCTCTAAAAAATGTGTTTTGTCGAGCATATTTTGTTAAAACATCTCAGAGGTTCCAATTGTTCCACTGTATGTTTGCAGAAAAAACAGCGAAAAATGTGTGTTGTCAGAACTGTTAAGTTACCTCTAGCTTTGAAAATTATGGGTATTGCTTTACTTGTAATGACTGTATCAACTAAGTTTTTTACACATATATGTTAATAGTCTGCGAAGATACTACAGATATAATTTGTTACATATTATAATAATGTGTATATTACTACGACTCTTCTCGTTGAGTCTAGGGTAGGGGTATAATTCCATTAAGTGTTCCATAGAGAGCAACCCCCTAAGAATGCCTTCTAGGCTATAGCGTGTTGCAGGACGAGCGGCTGTATCAATGCTCAGCATAGCAGAAGGCACTAATTATGTTCTGTCTACTTTTGGTTACATGGGTAAAAAAGTAGGTCTATGGTTGGAAAAGTTTATAACTAAGGCTATTTTCTCTCATTTGTTGAGCTATGCCTCGCCCTAATGTAAGCGGGCATCCCTTCTGATCACTTTTCCCCACCTGATTAGCTCCGACCTGTATTGCGATGAACATGTCAACGACAACTGGCTTTATAGTTCAAGGTAATAAAAACTAAGCGACCTGGCACTTCCTTTCCCTCTGCGATTTGATCATTTCAACTTCTTGTTCAATTATGCATTTTTTGTTATATAAGTAAATATATAAACGAGTTTTAAAAACAGAAGATGAACAACTAATCTATAACCAACTGAGTCTCCGAACCGAACATGTCCGTTACGTCTTCCAAATAGCGTTAGCGGCTTTTACAACATATCAATGTACGTTATCTATTTTTGTTCTCTTGCAGACTTGGAGTGTGCGGGATCTATTCTGCATAGCCAAGACCATACGAAGGCGTCGTTGCGAAGATCTGTGAGGAATAATCCACAAAAATCAACGTTACGAACAAGCAAACGTGCGGAAAGATTGAGGAAAATCTCCGTACCGTATAACAAATTTAGTGTTTTAGACTTGTACAACTATAAGGTCTTTAAGTGTGCAAAGGTCAAGCGACAAGCCAACTCAGTCACAGAGATGTCAACGACCCGCTTCACCGTACTTCGCACGACAAACAAGTCCTTGCTATGTGAGGACTCAGCCGACAAGCGATATGGCTCTACGGAAGTCGACCATTCATACGGCGTCACATACAAATCACCCTCACCGAACGGACAATCATCGCACGATATTCATCCAAAGCTCAAGGGTAAGCAGGCGAGAATG
This sequence comes from Varroa jacobsoni, assembly GCF_002532875.2. NCBI lineage: Eukaryota > Metazoa > Arthropoda > Arachnida > Mesostigmata > Varroidae > Varroa > Varroa jacobsoni. The sequence goes on along the minus strand of NW_019213827.1, from coordinate 193,735 downwards.
GTATAATTCTGTAGATGTTAGGCATCATTCATTTATCTCTCAAGTGTACTTACTTACGGTGAAACCGTATTTGCAACGTACACGTTTACCTATAACATTCAGTTGGCCTAAATGAATCGTTATTAAGGGCCAGCGTAAATGCTACAATTAGTTGATAAAGAGCCTTAGCTTTAATAAGTCCATACTCAAAACACTCAGGCCCCTTCTTGTCGCACGCCGCGCGGTACATACGGGTACAGTGAAGGACGACCAATGTAATACCAATGTATACTGGCCTAACCGTCTGTTAGATTTGCCTTATTACAACGAACATAAAATACACGCATGGATTGCCGATAATAAATGTTAACACGAGCTCAATCAAGATAGATTATTGAGCGTATGTCTTATGGGGGCGTATCCTGCCGAATGTCAACGATCCCATAGGGCAAAAGGACCTATATAGGTACAAGCTCTCTCAACCATTAGTAATAGCCTAACGTTTCTTCTTATAATTTCGTACAGCATGTTTACTTTGCTAGAATGGAACTAAATTCATTCAGCATACTAATACATAGGTATATCCAGGTATCCGAGCTATGGTCCGCTGTACGCTTTTAAAGGTACATGATCAGATTCTTTAGAGCACGGGCAAGGTAACACCTTACCTTAGCTACTCTCAAACGTCGAATTTAGTAAACAATCCTATATCTTATCATGTCGTTCGATTGAGACAATGCTGGCTTTCTACGAAAGTTCGACACGAAATCAGAAAGAGAACTCAGGACAATATATCGCGTCCAGTAGATCTGAGGATTATTATTCCCGATGGCCTGAAGACGCTTGCCAGCAGCGCTGTCGCGTTAGCTTTGTCTGTACTAAGCCCGGGTTGCTGAACGTTTGACAGCCTAGTTCCTTTTCCGCTAGGTATTTTCAGCTCTCGTCAAGACTGCTGAAACGCTAACGAATACAGGCTCGCTCACTGACTGGCGGGTGACCATGCTTGTGGATCAATTTTAGAGAACCTTACCATATTTTTATTCATAAATGGCTAAAAGCCTAGGTTATTCGAGAGGTTGTGTCCTAACTAGCAAATAGTATCGATACTGCACAGTAGTTGAAGCTGGTTCGTGCGTTCCACTGTAGTATTACTCGAAAGTGCCGAATCACTCATACATACCTAGTGGACAATAGTAAAGTTATTTGTTGTCTAAGTTATTCGAGTGAAATACTTCAGTAGAACGTTGATCAATCGTTGTGTATCTGTTCCATCACTCATTCTCTTTTCATAGGCCTTTTTTTGGTTTCCCTGACACATGAGCTTCCTCTCACGTTGCTCGCCCGAATGCAACTGGACTGTGGATGAATCGAAAGTTTCCAATAGGTAGCGATGTTTGCTTGTGGACCTGGGACCTTCAACCTAAAGAGTAGCTAGGGGTATCTCGAAATTTACGTTGGGTGTCTCCGTTGGGCATTCCATCAGAGGGCTGGCTCCCGGCACGAAACGAAGTCTGTCCATTTTCGAGTTCAAGCCCAGACCACAACGAGTCCCTAAGATTAACACTAAATACCTTGCTCACTAAGGTATCACGCGGCAGTGAGAGGTATCTGGCACCGCTGACGGCAGCTGGCCAGTGCAATCGATGTTCTAAACGCTGTATCGGTCGGGACGGTGGCTGCGGTAGAAGCAGCAACTTGTGTGCTAACTAAATTTGTCCGTGTGCACACCTCGTCTTCATGTACCCATGTGTCAATCTGTGACTCCATAAAGACACTTGAAGAGCGGGAGTTTGCATGAGAATGAGTAAAAGGAATGTCGCTCGCAAAATCATATGTATGTTCGAACGCACTTCGCTGTGCCGATTTGCATATACGGATACCTAGACTGTGTCCAGCTATAGGTATCGCCGTTGCCATTGAGCAACAGGAGAAGCGAACAGCGAGAGCAGTGGGAAACAGCAGTTTCCGTTAGATATGCCTGGCTGAAGTACTAGTAGGACAGCCAACAATACCAATCGAAAAAGTTTTCAAGGAGAACATTGGGAGATCCATCTGACTGGCACTACCTTCGAGGCCTAGGAGGGAATTGTTGAATGGATAGCGCTGACCACCTAAATTATGCCACAATCCTGCCCGGTGGAAATCGCGAAGTCAATGTACCAGCGACTCCTAAAAACAAAACGATAGATAGCGAGGCGTTGACAGATCCTTCGAGCCAGGTTCAAGAGAGAAGAGACAGGAGTGCTAGTAATAATCTCCCTTGTCGGGGCTCTTGAACTCAATAACAAGCGGACTAACTGGATGAACGCAAGCAAGGACCGAACCCTGCTGGTCGCTGCTGGCCGAGTATATTCATGTAGCAGACGACACGTCTGCGTAACCTATGAACTAGCTGTGCCAGGCGAGTCATAGCGCTATCATTACAGAGTACTCCACCTTGACAAAATGCTGATGCCAGTTACAGGATGCAAGTGGTCTCGGAGACTAATGAATGCCTTATCAGTTTGCCAAGAAGAGTTAGAAATATAGAGCTCGAATGAGGCATGACAGGAACGTACCTTGTTTCGGGGGCAGGACAGAAGGGGCTTTTTCCGTTGTTGTGCAGGTAGTCAGTAACTTTTTTTCGAGGAGAGAACAAAGATGAGGTACCAGCAGAAGCACGCCTTTTTCCCATCCATAATATCTATTGCCATTTGTTGCTGTTGGTGTTCATCTTTCTTCAATTGTTCGTAACTCCGCTTATTTAGCTCACAGCCGATAGCGTATCCTGGCTATAACTGGGTGCAATTGAAGTAGATCTAGTTTCCAATTGAGAATCGTTTCTCAGTCTATCAGCATATTAGTGATGCCGATATCAATGGCGAACCATGACTTTGATACTTTGAAAATAGTCCTGTTAATATAATAATCCTAATAAACCTACCTGAAAAAAATTAATACAACGAGCGCAGTCCTCCATAAGGCGAGAAAGTGTAAATCGATTTAGCATAGTACTTTGTGTTACGAAAATGGTTTTCTAATGTTAGAAAATCTAGCTGGCAGCCAGGCCAGAAGCCTGCTTGGGGCCATAACTGGGTTAGTGCATTTCTGGCCATATGCTCGAGTAGTAGTAGTAGATCGAGACCTAAATTATAACCACATCCTTTCCGGGGAGTGAATAGGAATAAGATGTATAGCTATTGATAAGAGGCCTAATGAAAATCGCGTTCATTTCGGAGGCTTTTCTACAGTGTCCCGATATCGTAGCTTAATGAGGTGCAAAGCTCGGCAATTCGCTCCCTATTAACTGTAGAAAATGCCGAAACCGATATGGATTTATAAATCGCAGCTTGGAAATTACCAAATTACCTATTACATACATACGGTTTAGTTACTAAAAAGACAAATGAACAGGTACCAACGGCTCTCCTCCGCCTGCACATTGAGTTAGACAGATAGCTAGGCTATTTGTGTATCTTATGAATATGGAATTAAATTATCATGGTGCAGAAATGATAACAGGATACTATAGGGCTAAATATTCTATATCATTTATCATTGGCAAGTGGTTTGCCGCGCGAAACGGATAATAGCAAAATGCTATGGCCTATAACAGTAAATAGCGTAAGTTCCAAGTCAAAAGTCAACCACGGATTCTAAGGGTGTCAGTGGTTACCAAAATGCCTGACACTATTTAGAGATTCAAAGGTTGGCCATTCAGTGACTTAAACCGCGGTAACTTTTAACTTGTTGGTTGTGACAGATATCCGAATTTTTTTCGTTGAAGCGTATGCCGGAAACATAATGCTGAACTATCTACCGATGAAATGAGGAACTGGGGCCTCTCGCGCCAAAATGAAAGTTGATGGCGCACCCGAAAAGCAAACTGATTTTGTTAAATCCGTCTCTTAAGAAACTCCCCCCTGACCTCGTTATGTAAACACCTACACTACAGCACATTAATATTCACGTGAAATAAAGCCTCTTCAATAAGATACGCTACCGTTGTGAAGTTGAAATTTATTTCTAGAACGGTGAAAACACAATGTCTGTTTTTACACACAAAACATGACACATACAAAAGCATTGTTACTATTTCAACCATTACCGTTAGCGGGTTGCACATACCGAAGGAGCTAAGGAGAAAGAATTGGGCTTTGGCTACACGCCGATAATTTTTTTTGAAAAAGATGTGTGATGGAATAGGTCTAATCTGACTGATTTATGACTTCGTTTAAAAATGTCTTATTTGTGCAGGGGTAACTATGGGTGATATAAAGGGATACACCGAAGAATGATTTTTTCGTATGCTACTAGAATAAGAATAAAAAATCCTTTGGTAGTTTCTGAACAATCATATATCTAGCTACCGCATTCACACATGTAATTATGCCTCTTCGATGTAAACCGATAATGAGGTTACCAGTTGCCCATTTTAAAGCGTGCAAAATCCCGCAATCATATAAACCTAAAATTAAGAGGTTAAAGCCAACATTGACTACTCCTTTGCTCAATCTGGGATGTAATTGAAGTACGGCGATATGATCCGCGGTTCTTATCAGATAATCAAGCTAACTGCTCTCGATTACCGTGCCAACGATCTACCAGTCTCTCAGAGAACACAGGATGGAGGGCTACATTATTCTTGGAGAATATTTCATAGTAACTGATGTTCCTTATATAAAACTGCAAGTAGTACTATCACTTCACATCCAAACCCACTCGATGCTATCACTGGGTTGAGGTTCTCGTTAGGGCGACGCCATCCTTTCGCGTAGTCCCTTTCCAGCTGACTATCGTGAGATTGAATCTTACTTCGATCATGGCGACAGTGGGCTTCAAAGCGGGCCTAAAGTCACGGAAACTATCTCGTTGCACATGAAATGCATCACGCGCATTTTCAATTAGGTTAGGTTCAATTCATGAAGGACCCATTTTTTACTTAATTTCCGTATTTTCAGTATTTGTGCTATGATTTTGTAATACGTTAGATATGAAAACTCGTTGAGTTTACTCCAGGAAAAACAAGCTTAGAATGAAGAACATGTTTTAAGCTCGAAAATCAATGCGTAATGGTCAACCCTATATTGTTGTTCGAGAACCGACATCTGGTTACTTCGCCGTTGGGCTTCAAGGCTTTAGTCGTCGTTCCTGAAACGTTTGCAGCATTCACGTACTTTGCTTTTCTTGAGACGCCCTTACCTAGTGTCTTCACCAATCTTCAATAAATTTCTGCAGCGGCGCTGTAAGCTTCGAGGAACAAAGACATTACTATTAAGCGTTGAGTTCAGAACTCACTTTTCGTGCAGTCAAGTCAGATACTTTTCATTCAGGGGACTGGAGTATTTACGAAGCAAATTTCGTTTTCTAGCGATGCTTTTTCAGTTTCAAAGTCCACCGGAATCGCTTGTAACAGTCTAACAACCGGCTGTTAATAATATCTGTGCTTTCATTATTTTATTGGAGGTTTGAATTACAAACAACTTTAATCGGCATGCTTCACGATGCATTATAAATCAAACAAAAATTATAACGGGACCTACTGCGCGGTCAGGTAACTACGATACCGCCACTGCTTACGCATTATACTTTTACTTTAATATAGCACCAACATTAAATGAAACGGAAGATGTAGGAATGAAAGGAATATTGGACGATAAAAAATCAAGACAGCTTTTCGAACGCCATGAGAAAGCAGGCTTGCTAAAAATTTGCAATACGAGAAAAGGAGGAAGAAAAAAGGAAAACGAAGATGAAGGTTAGGAAGTAGGAAATCGTTTCATTAGACCGAGCTTAAATAAAATTTGATAAGTTATCTTGTCCTATTGACGACTAGCTAATAATTTACTCGTTACCGTTCTCTTGAAGATATTCTGTATTCAACGGATTCCAATGCTTGCAGGGACTGGTATCCCGGTCATGCGTAGACCTGGTCCTGCGTATATCAGTGAGTGAACTTATACCCACAGATGCTAAATACATTCCTATATTTTGCATCATCGGCGCCTAACCGTCTCAACGAAACAATATAATTTGACTCGTGAAGAAGTGTTAGCTAATAGTCCTTTTTAAAGTAAATTTTTCGCTGCAAAGGCCAGGTAATCAGCCAAACTCAGTATGTATACCCCGTTTAGTCGTATATGGGTATTGTATTGACAGAGGTGAAAGTTCAGGTAGATATCGAGTGTTCGTAGAGATAATATATTTGCCTTTTCTGTTTACAAGATGTTTACAACAACAATTCTGTTGAAAAGTTTTTTTTTTTTGCCTAAAAAGGTGTTATAGATGAAATAACGGAGTTACCACCAATCTAAAGGATTGTGGCGTCTAAATGTTCCGCTCGCTCACGCTGGGGTCTTCTCTGTTTTGTAACATTGTCTGTACAGCTGTACCTTGGTTGCAGACGAGCTCGAGTAATCTAATATTCTATTTCGGCCAGGTCCCGGTAAGAAGCTAATTTTTAGCGCTTGAAAGCGTAACAGATTTCCTTCAGCGTCTTCCATATGTTCTGGATAAATTTCACTTAGGCAGGAAGAGGCGTAGCGTTTGCCCGATGCTACTTTGGTTCTCTCCCTAGATTTTGCTATCCATGACTCGCAAGGATAAGCAGGTCGCAAAAAAATAACTCACTCCCTTTTAGCCGTATTTCCAAGGAAACTATCCGACACGTCAAATAGCCGGAAAGTGAAAAGTATGCTTTTTAGCACAGACGGAACGTGATGGAGCGAGGAGTCGAAGCAACTAAAAGAAAAAGATTCATTCCTTGAGACAGTGAGCGACAATTCATAGTATATATTCTACTGCAGAAAGGCGACCATAGCACAAATGGTGTTTTAACGCGTGTTTGTAGCTTTGGCCGTGTGGAGGGTGAAGAGGCACTAAATCTCAACCTTGAGGCGTGCCAGTGAAATGTAGCGGATAAAAGATTACCATGGCATAGGGTTTGATATTTGCATAGGGAACAGGTTGCCGGACCGACGTAAGTGCCTACAATAGCATGAACGGAAGTTGAGTGTTGATTCGCAGAGTAACTTTAAGAAGCTTGTCAAGCATCCGATTAGAAGATCCAAATGTAATAGCAACACTCTCTTTCTTTTTGGATTTCTGCAGTAGCGACACCAGTAACACGGGCAGTAGATGCATAGATTTAAGCAGGCAGATAGGTAAGTATGGCCAGAAATCGAATGCTGTCTGGTTTCTAGGCATCTACAAAGTGGAGGCTAAGTTTCAATTGCTGATGGTAGCCTTCCTATCTCAGTTAGATGGACACGAATGGTACTTCTGGGAGCGTTAATTTGCCACGAGTGTGCTTAACAGCAACAATGCGACATATTTTTTTCGAGTTCTAAAGGGATGCTTATGTGAAAACGCTCCCAGATACGCCTTAAAATTATCCTAGAACAGAAGAGATGATCTACGTCGCGCTCTCACTGTCGGCGTATGCTGAGGTACTTCGGTTTGCGCTTCCAGTAGAAGCTCCGGAAAGAAAATAGCTAAAGCTCAAAGCTAAGATGTAAGAAAACGACAGGCAGTAATGATCGTGCGTCAGACTTAATAGTGGTATATGTTATCTAGCAACTATATAGTGAGTCATCTAGCCTGCCTAATGGATGCACATTGGCAAGGAACTTGTTTAATAATCTCATATATGGCAGTAAACAATCGGATGCCCTGCAAATAGGCCGATCGGTTACGTCTCGGGTGGACCGCGTTCTTTACCACGTACTGTCGAAAAAACTAAGAGGCTATGTAACAGTATCACCGGAAGTGACTTGGGTTACGCTAATGAGCACTTCTATGCGTATGTCTAAAGTTTCAATATGGTTATGAAAGAAAACTTCTCTACTAGTGAAAAAATAATGTTGAACAGTTTTTTTTTAGGTATAGATACTTTTCCACTAGGCCTCTTTGCTGAAGTAGTACTATGACTACCCCGTCTAAGGTTCGAAAACGATTTACGCAGACTCTATCCTCACCTATCGCCTGCACCGTTAGTTTCTTGTTAGCCACACGTAAACGCTCATCGAGTTTCTATTGTATCTTTTTTCTACAAAGCGAAAGGCTCCAATGGCGATCGTGGCCTTTATGCACCACTTTCCAATAGTCAGTTTTTACGACGATTAACTCGTACGGTGCGCCTATTTCTCATTAGGATGGTTTTTGAAACGGAGATTTTTACATGGGCGACAGACAGGCTATAGTTGTTGTCATAGTTATAGGTGATGATGCAATAGTTGGATCATTAGCTGGCAAAATTAATGAAGTACTATCCCATCTAAGTTTTTCCGATCCTAACTATGAATTTTCCAGCAATTACTTCTCGTCTAGGCTAATTCAAATAGGAATTTTCGTTGATTTTTTTTATCAGCGCCGGAGTCATCATTGAAAGGTGGTGTCAAAGCTTAGCGTAACGGCCCGTATCACCTCAGCTTACGCTAGCCCGCTATGGTACGATGTAGGTAATAGCTATCGCAGCTTTAGCTAATCACACCGATGTACTAGTTAAGAGTTATGAACATTCGGCTAATAGTACTTTTGCTTTCGTATCATCGTAACTCTCAGAAGCGTAAAATCGATATTTAATTATTTTCTGGCAAAGTTCGATTGCTGCGATCAGAACTTACTTAGTAAATCCCCATAAATATACTTCGTTTCTGACCTAGTTCCGATCGCAATTTTATTAAAGCACTCTCCTTCTATGATATCGTATTTTATACTGGTATATCAAGTTCACTCCAGTCACCATTTATTAAGAATACTCCATATTATTACGTTTCTTGACCAAAGTGAGGCCACTATAGGGGTATTTAAGGGCATATATAACAGAGCGGATAGTTGACATGGCAATAACTTACATCGTAGACGTGTTCAGTAATTAATTTGTAGTGAACACGCTAATTAGTTACTTAGAGTAATTGAAGGGAAGGCTTGAAATAAAAAAATCCCATGGTTAAGACTGTAATACTAATAAAGGTTTACAGAACAGGTGGGCTATAAAAGCAATCTTTAAAGGTAGATTAAGAAAGTTCATTGCCGAAATTTAGCGACCGTGCATCTTAATTAGACGTACTTCTAAACTTAAGTTTATCTTTTGAGAGGAGGCAACCTGTTATCAACAAAGATACATCAGGCCAAGTCAATTTATAGTCAGTCTGGCTCACTAATTTAAAATGATTATTGCTCGTTCTTTTTTGTGCAACGCAAAAAATTACCTTTCATACGGTTATGCCCAAAGTCACCGTTGTGGGATCGCGCGTAGCGAAACCCTAAAACTTAACCAAAAGGGTACTCTATATTGTTGCGCTAGTGAAGCATTGTACCCAATACCAATGACCATGTACAATGCCAGAGCGGCATTTAGGAGGTATGTACGGTGTTTTGGTAGATAAGATAAAACTATCCCTATCTTTTTATAGGACAAGGACAACTGGGTTGTCAACGAAGTCAGTTGATGTGTGAAGGCCATTATATATATATATATATGTGTGATTCAAATGTATTGTTTCGCACAGTCTAAGGTGTTTTCGCCTTGTGGTGTTGAGTCACTGAACAAAAACGCCCCAGATAGCCCTGACGGGCCTGTGTATAACAAATCTCTGTAGAAAAAAATCATTTATTTGCCCTTGAACACGAGTAGACCTTAATTCAAGTATTTATCAAATGTTTTGCCCTTATAAATGGTGCCGGTGTAGTAAATAAGTGCCCATTCCAAATATTTATGAAGAACCGGGTCTTGATTAGGCTCGACCCAACACACAAGTCCTAGTCACACTATGTGAACGTCATATTTTGAAAATTTTCCAATATTTGTATATATAGAACAGTTTTGCTTATATCCATCTAGAGTTTAAAAAAACGCTAATACGTTAGACAGTACGGCTTACGATTGGATCTTATTATATTTAATATTGGAGCAGCTTTTTTTAAGGAGAAGTAAATATATCCCGACCGAGTAAAATCTACTTGACCACACATCGCCGAGCACAATAAACAGAGGCGTCACCTGCATAGGTATGGAAGCGGATCACAAATGGTACAAACAGTTTATAGCAAAAATGCATGATACTGGTTACCTTCACGTATCTCAACGTGCAATCACACTCGAATATGCTTTGTTGACAAGGCAAGGTCCCATTTGCCCCACTGATCCAAAAGCACCATATTATGCGTTTATTAGAAGCGAAGTTCATGACTAGCCGTGATGCCCTATACAGAGTTTGCACTCTTGTTCCCTGGACGGCTAAAATTGTTTCTCAAATGAGTCTCTATTTATAAAGCAAGTTCTGTTTCCTGATACGTGCAGTTACTGCGGTAGTATCGGCATCAACGCAACTTTCGTCCAAAGTGCTTGTTACGACGTACAAGTTAGAACACACTAATCCAGTGCAGTAGCAAAATATTAGCCTATATGGCAGGTGTTGCTTCTACGGTTGGAGATACGCTTGTTAGTCAGTCTATACGCTCGCAATATGATTGTTTCCTCAAGCGCCGCAAGATTTTAGGTCAGCTTTTTCGGTTACTTATCTTCAAGTATACAAGCCAGGGACGCTTTCGAAAAAATCGCACTTATCTTACTATAAACCTCAATAGGTTCAACACAGCGGGGAGCTGTTTGTCCTTTAAAATTAAGGTTTCTCGAATTAGATACTGTTGCGAGTTTGTTCAGAGCCGATGGTCGGCTCCGGTCCGAAACTGCCCGAAACGATTGGCTCTGCCGCACAGAACCTGTCTCCCGACATTGAACGAAATTTACATTGAATCCCTGTACAAGACGTTCACCAACGTGTTTTTGTACCAATGCTAATTTAAAGCTATCCGTCTCTAAACCCCAAATTCAATCAAATATTTGTGCTGTGTCATAGCATTGTGTGAATAAGCAGTCACGAACAGTTTACTCCAACGCACCGTTTAGGAAATTGTACACGCTTAAGAGTAGCTACGGATGCACGCGTCATCATTGAAGAAATTCCGTTTATTTGAATAACTATTCTTTCAAATATTGACAAAATGATATGTAATAATCTCGTCTTTCTCTGGTTTTCCTCATCTTTTTATATTTTTGCGTGCCAGTCAAAAATGGCCGCTATCGATGTTATCGTTTTGACATCGCGGGAAGACAGTGGGCCTTTTAAAAGCGCTAATTACTGCTACTATTGAAAGTCTCTACTGAGGAGGCGAATCAGAGGGGTCATCAGGATGGTACAGTTTGTTACAGCTGTCAGGCCGGTTTCTCTATCTGCCTTATTGGAACGGAACGAGGAACTGACTTCACTGTTTTACACTTCCGACGGCCTGACTAATATTCTTTAGCGGACAGGGAATTTCTTTCGGGCCTGATGCGGGGGTCTGGGGATACTGAAACATGCGGGGGCCCCACAAAAACAAAAGGAATTACAGATGGCCCCGACCACTGCGAGTAAATACTTACCGCGTAGATCGTTAGTTATGCTCCTAAGAGGCAGAACTATTGCTAAGTCCCGAACAGTCATTGCTACTTCAGTCATGCAGCATGTACATACAGAGCACGACACAGAATAAGATAGCTAACAAACAATCGAAGAGAGTACATAGCTCTGCTATACAACAGACGAATCTGCCACTCTCAAATGCTGCGTCCATTATTAGCTCTCACGAACTCGCCTCGTAAGTGCTATCTTCGGCCAGGAATATTGTTACGCGTTGCCTATGCACGTTCTTAGAGAGACTTATAGTGTACTATGTTTCAACGAGTCATTCATTCACAATTTACACACAGACAGGCCACAACAATGATGAATGCGCAAATCTTCTTCTTCTTCTTCTTTTGTTTTTTTTTTCTACAATATTGACGTTTCGTTTTATAATGTTTTCTTTTTTGCAAAAGCCACTTTTGTTTTTGTACCCTTGATGCTTTTTGTAAATATGAATAATCGAATCTCTTCCATAACAAGCTCTGATCATCGTCACCCTTAGAATCGAGACGATGCTCTTTTGTCCTTCCGCTTATTTTTTGACTACTTCATATCAATTACTACTACTTCTGTCCTCCATGACTATTTTCGCTTACGTTATTCGGTCCTACCTGAGTGTCAGAATGGCCGGCCGTATCTCAGTGCTCTTCCAGACTTACGGTAGCGCTAGCGTAGCGGCACAAGCTTGTACATTTGTTGTAGTTTATTCGGAAAAAAAAATATTTTTATTAAAGCCTCCAAAAATTGGGCTGTTTTTCACGACGAGATAGGAATGAACATGGAAAAAATAGCTGATAAAGTACAGTTAGCGCTGTCTATGTCTATAGAAGAAAAATGTCCTACTTATTGACGGGAGACTATGTATACACGAACGATTCGCTCCGACTTTCCCGCCCGGTTATTCAAACGAGATCCGAAAAATCCCACTCAGCGACAGTACATCAAACAGGATTGGAACATATAATAATCACCTGTATCACATACTTTTCTGAACATCGATCCAATCTTCAATGGCTGTGGAGCATTTTGGCACATCTCTCAGAAACGACGTCCGAGTAGTTTATTGGAGGCTTAATGTGTGTGGTCTGAAGCCCTTACCAACAACAATGCAACGCAAAAATGACTACAGACCAAGCAAGCGCATCAACGTTTGGCAACTTCTTAATGCCAGCGGTGATGATACTGCGGACATCGGAAGGTGCCGGGGGAGACGTAATTAACAGCTCGCCTACCCCTTACGTTAGAACCGCCTTGCGTTTTGCTATGTAGTTCTTTGTTAGCATTAGTTATTCTTCCGATCCATGTTCGTCAGCCAAACTTCAAGATCATTTTGAACTGCTGTTTTTGGAAGGATATTAAAGATGATAAGTAAAATATTTCCAAGAGCTGCAACGTCATCGTTAAATTAATTCAATAAGTTTAATAATAACATTGCAGCCATTTGTCGGTCTGTATCAGAAAGTGATAGGACGACATGTGTTTGCTTTTTGACGGTATTTGATTTCATTCCTACAGATTTCCAAGCATACGTAAAATGGATTTTTTTTAAAACCCAGACGAGATGTCACAAAATCGTGCTAACGTCGTCCCGTTTTCTGTTTGGTCCTGCTAGCAAGCATATTAATAATGAAAACAAAAGTGCCCATTGTTGTTATATTATTACTATTATTGGAGTTTTGTTTATCTGAATCAGCGGGTCCCTATCATATTCTATTTACAGTTTTTCCCTCATACTCAATATACAACAAGCATGCAAATAATGTTTGGGCATTAGGACACAGGATCTCTTCTTTTTGCTAACGTAAGTCTACCAGGCTTCCAAGCCTCCCTCCACGGTGTGATGCAGAACGGTATGCCGTTCGTGCATAATAAGTAGTATACGCATAGCAACGTCGCCTGCCTTCCCTCGTTCACTCTGCGCTTACCAAGTTCGAAGAAGGCAGAAAAACCTGCCTTGAAAGGTTGGTGAGGCCGTGGCTAACTCTATGACACGTGTGCCAATATACCCATAGCCCCAGCGACTGCCGGCCGCGTCCACCCACGTCTTCGCCTCATCGTGCCATCCCATCTACATCAGCTCACTACAATGGCCATTACTATACTATTCTAATCATTACGCCTGTCGCGGCTGCTCCCGCTGTTGCTAGTACAGCTCGTACTATTTTAGGAGATTAAGGGCCTACTGCTACTTCTGCATTTTACTAATTGTAGTTATTGTCTCTAGTGATTGGCTAGACAGATACGGCCTCGTAAAAATGAAAGTACTTGACAAAACGGGAGAATAAAACAGTGCGACCTATACAACGGCCTAGGTCGTAAGAGGAAATACTGGCTTGGATAATATCGATAGTGAAGCCATGCACAACTTTCTTTTTGCTAATAACTACCTCCAGCGCCATCTCTTTGCAGGCATCGTCGGCCCCCTGACTTGTGTGAAATATCTGTGGTAGGAGCCAATACAGTTTCGCCACCGCTATTGCTCGCAGTGGCCGTATCAGGTTCACGTAGTTAGGGCGGCTATAACAAAAGTGCCCACTGCTAACTTGTTAAGACTCCACTGCCACACAATCCAGCCCAACGGCTATGACGAAGCTGACATTCGAACATGCTTGATATCTACTCTTCTATAAAATAATAGTCCAATCTGATTTGCAACGTTTTGAATCTATTAAGCATTTTCAGGTGAGCTGCATCGTCACATGAGTGTGGTCCAAGCGTTTTCCGGCCAGGGGCTGCTATTTTTTTTGGTTCGGCGTCAACGGTGTCTGTTACACGCCGTTATAGCATCGGGCGTACTCCGAGTGGGTAGCAAAAGCAGGCGAAAAAAATGTCACCTGTTAACAATACGACATGCAAGCGGCCACGTTCACAAGCGTCTTACAGGAAGAAAAAAGAAACGAGGGGAATAATATGCGATAATAGTTCATTTGATTCGTTAGCTCGCCACGGCTCTTCACACAACCTTCCAGGCTTTTTTCATGCATTGGGGCATAATTTTTTTGGTAAATTGGTAAATACGTGATGTAGGTATTCTACAAATCTCAAGAACTCAAGAACGACGTACGCTTTGCCATCCTGAGTAGCCCTAAAGACGGCCTTATCTAACGCTGTTAGCGACTCGCGGAGGGCTAAGAACAGATTACATTACAGTGTGGGCGTGCACATCCTGTTTATTTTACTTTATTTTCCGATACGCTTGCTTTCCTTTCTTTTCCTCTAAAAGAACCCTAACAAGAGCAATGAACGGCAGCACTGACCGCCCTAATGAGCAACAGTTGGTGGTATCGATAGAACCTCTGCCCCCATTCAGGGTACCTTTGAAAAGGTGATGGTCGATTACTAAAATGTTGTCATTTAGCGAGCCAGCCAACCCTTAATAATCATAACACGATCTACGCCTGGAACAAACACGATTCGTTTTAAACTATATCTCTATAGGAATATATTTTTGTACAAGGAGAGCAATGCACGAAAAACGCAACTACATTCATCTCAATGACCGTCTGAAGTTGGACGCCAGCAAGTTCCTTAAAGTTTTCGGTCTATGTCTTTTTTGGTAGCTTCTTTATGAATGTAACGTTTTAGCTAAAACATTAGCAAATTTATTGGTTTTGCCCGTTGTATAGCTATAGGTAAGACTCTTTCCCGAAAATGTCGACCTGTTTGCCCTGCTATGCCATCGGCGCACTCAGTTACTGCAGAGCGTTATCTATCGATTTCATTCTAAACTATTAAAAGTCGATAAAAGAAATATTCCGTCACTTCTTTGAAGGTTCGTCTATCTTGAGTGTTGCATCGATAACTGCTCGGAGCGGCTACATTGGGTATCGTAACGTATTTCACCATAGCTGATACAATCATTACTCAACGGGGCTCTTATTATCAAGTTACGTTTCGCAATGTAAGTCGTGATAATACTGGAAAAGTTTTTTCTACACGTGTCTATTAAATTAAAGTACTCAAAAGTAATGAGATGATTGCCGAAAAGTTAGCTTTCCTGACCACGCTGAAAGCCAGTCGAAAATATACATCGCCCGCTCAACGACCACCGCCTCCAATAGGCTACCGATTCCTGCGGCAGGCCCATAGTGGTGACACGTACATGGATCAATTTAGAATTGTTCATCGTTGTCAAGCTGGACAGGATCTATTACTCGGTCAGACAGTTCCTGGATAAATTAAATCAAACTTAACGCTTCGATGTCTCGGATTTTGTCAAATGCTAATCGGCTGCTTACCTCGCCCCTCGTAATCTGATGGCGCCCTTTGTTTCTCGCATTCGACCGTCCTGCTAATTTACAGGAAGACATTTTAATCAACCGTTAAGGTGTGAGCGAAAGTTTTGTTGCCTTTTTGCATGTATTTGGTCACCGAACATGGTAATTTAACGCAAAAGCGTACCGTGAACGCCACATGTAGAATGTGGCAAAGACAAAAACAGCGTCCTCTACATTTTGACTATGGTTTGCCATTGTCTGTTTTCGTCCTTCCGAGAAGAATGGTACCATATATATATACACACCTCGTAGATTCGCGTCAAATCAAAAGTTAAGCAATATATTAGAGGGTAGAGATGCGTACGAGTTTCCCAAAAATTATGGCTATGTATCCAATTCAAAAACGCTTGTATAGAATTTTTTTTTCATCCTCCTAGGATGAACCTTAATTTTCGTTTATATTTAATATTATATCCGTGCATATAATGCAACCGGCTACATATGTACTAACGATGTATATTGCCAATTATCTGTCACCAGCCCGACAGCCTTTTATAGCTGATCCACATTTCGCCTGAATGACCGCTGTTTCCGTTTTTAATCTACAACCAGCCAAATAATGAGGGAAAACGAGAGAAATACGTGATCTGCATTGCCGAACGCAAAATTCTCACGTTTCATCCACACACAAATAGTAAACAATGATAGCGACCTTTCTGGCGACGATGTGTCCAGCCGTGCCGGAACACAATGTCGCGTAATAACGACCCTCATTGTTTCTCCCCTATTAATAGTTTACGGGTGGAACAATGTGGTGAGATAATGGGTGGTTTTCCCACGTCTTCCCACTTCTTTCCCCCGTTTCTTCGGACCCATATGATATGGCTGTTGTGTTAGACGAACGCATTGACAAGAAAACATAATGGTCAGGGAGGTAGTATTGTGGTGTGACTCTTCGTTCATAGCCGGTTGCTAGTTGTAGTCTGAAGGAACAGGCTATATACCCGGACTACCCGTTCTATAATAACGCCAATGCTTCGTTGTTTGCTTCTACAAAGCACCACTTCCCTTCATTTGTAAAATATCATCGCCGCTACCATCCATCGGCAATTGGAACAAATTCCGCAGAGTAAAAAGCGGGTGGTGCTTTCTTTAGGCGTCTACCCCTTTTCAACAGAGGACAGTCCTGAATTTAATTCTCGTTTACTTTGCATGATCTTTTCTCTATTTCTCTTACAATTGGATATATCAATATCGGATACAATCGGATATGCAATCGGTAACGCACTGATGCTCGTCACAGGAATTACCTACTACACCCAAACGCCGAACTATCAAGAGCAGCATTATCGATAAGGCCCTCTTCTGACCTATTCCCTTCTATATCCGATATCCGGTTGTTCGTTGTGAACCTGTTGCAAAAGTGAAGGAGATTTGGAATACAACTTTTGTAAGGGCATGATTCGTAGGTTTTGGCCCAAGCTATATAGGTCCTGGTAGATTTCGGATGAGTGTGCCTGTTGGGTTGAGGCTGGCAGACCGAACAGTTTCTGCACTTTTTCTGCTGCTCGGTGCTCTGAGGTCCGGTGATCCATCGAGTGACTAGAGTCCGCGTTTCTAGCTAGATGCAGGCTGACATTACCGCACTGGGGGCTCGGCCTTACCTGCTCCGTTGCTCACTGTGCACTACCGGAGCACAGCCACGGTGTTTTGCTACCGTCATCGGCAGATAGAGCCGATTACGCGAACCTTTGGCTGCAGTGGCACCGTTATCGCGGTCGCTAAAATACAGTCGATCTGATAGCCCAACCCAGTCCTGGGCTACAGTTTGCACTTTTCGAGTTGGGATTATTACTAATTAGAACCTTTCCAATTGTACACCTTACTCATGTGCATGTCAAACGACTATGGCAAAAGCAAGCCAAACAAATGACCAAGGCGAAATCGTTGCTTCCTATAGTTCTGTCAATATCGTATTATAAGAGTGAATATATCATAACTAGATATAAAAGTATGGAGCAAAACTGATGAGTCTATTAGAATGTGAGACACGATCAATAAACCTGTACCCTCAAAGTTTCAAGATACATGGCCGTAGTGTCGTATACAGGCCAAACTAGGTGTGTCGGAATGACGAAACCTGCAACTGGCAACTGGGTTGCTTTCCGAGATCAGTTTTATGACTGGTGGATCCTTGTCTCGGCAAACGTCGTTGATAGGCAATAGCTCATGTGTGGCGTAGGGGTAGGTTACCGGAACTTTAGCTAGGTGCCAAGATGTGGCCAGCGTAGCTGCTCAAGTTATTACCGCAGACCACTCAGGATGTGCGGCAACAGAAAAGGAAAGGCAATTTTTTCGCCTGGTTAAGGTTTTCCTGTAGCTCGTTCACCCAAATTGGTGCCGAGCCCTCTTTAACGTATTATAACGCGCCGTACATTACGCTATAACAGAGTCTTAATGAGGATTACACCATAATTGCTGTCATCTTCGCGTTCCATACATATAACAATGTGTGGCTTGCGTCTGGCTGCTTCCGCTGTGACAATTTTGCCGACTCCTTTCCAGTGGCAAGACGCCTGGTCACGACGATTTGGAACATCGAATACAGACACAGCAGCAGTAGCAGCAGCAGCAGCAGCGAAACGAAAAGGTCACTGGGGTAATGATCACTCCATTGATTCCTCTCATGAGTTTACTACTAGTATTTCCAATACCGAAGCTAAACTTATTTATTTAGTCTTAACACTAAGGAAATTTACTCATATCAATAAGAGTTACTTACTTTTATAGCCTAATTACCAATTTAGTATCTAACAGGGTACTTATTCCTTATTATTAGACAAGGAACATTTGTGAAACACAAAAGATGTTTACTCACTTTTAATCTTATATATTTAACAACACGTAAAATTACGCAACATTCATCCGTATTGCCTCTTAGTTTAAAAAACTGAAAAGATTTAAAAGCTTATTGCATAGCACAGCAGCCGGTATGCTATTTATCACATTTCTCTTTATATTGCTTTTTTTTTTTTTTTTTTTAATAAATGGGCCCCTCGTTATGTGCATAGAAGTGTCTATCCGTACAGAATGTGTAATGGGAATGAGAAGCGGGCCACTGCGTGACGGCTTATTAGCTTCGGTCCCTTCCAGCCATTAAGGAACAATCTTTGATATTGAACCCGCTCTGGCAAGACACCGGAACTTCATCATGCCATTATTGAAGGCTTTAAATAAGAATTATTAGCGATAATATTTATTTATAGTTCATGTATTGACGTGTGAACACTTAGGTTGTTGTTGCTGTCTCATGCATGCACATATCTGCACACCGAATATGTATGTAGGCATGTGTATTTAGAACCATTCTCTATGTACGCATGAAAAAAACACGGTGTTAGGAACCGAACAGTAGGAACAGGGATGAAATTCGTCTAAGCCAAACTGCTTAACGGCAGTACCGAACGTAAAACTCGGAAGCATTCTTCATTGGGGTAGTGGCAAGGGACGCAAGTACCTTATCCCGTTAATGCTAGAGGCAGCGGTCGCCGTTGTGATCCTGCTTTATTAACAACAGTGTTGCTCCCTGTCTCCTCCTTACAGTCCCCGATCACGTTTCATTTCTATCGCTACTGATATACCTTTTCTAGTACGATATAAACATACAGTACGATATGGAACTCACGCTGTTCTAACTAGATTATAGTCCAGACCAGCGTATCGATTGATGCTATACACACACTTTAGATCCAATTAGTCATTATGATTTTTACAAAACTTCGTATATCATATCTGCACGCTTGTCGTCATTATTATCATTGACGATAACATATTGCCTACATAAATGGGAACGATCTTTTTTGGTACCCGTAGGCCTCGCAGCGAAGACACGTACGTATACATGCACAAACGCGGGTCGATCGAATTTCTTATTATCTCCATTTTTGTTCCGCTCTCGAAAAAGTTGTTGTTACCAAATGTTGTGTAATTAGCAACTAATTTTCCTAAGCGTAATAACTAATACTTCGTGCGTAATAAAAAGCTTTTCAGCTGCCCCTTTTAAAAACAAATTGAAATTAAAACATAAAACGGACAGAGCAACTCTTTGTAATAGGATCGTTTTAATTTCCACAGATGTTCCACAGATGTAATGTTCCAAAGAGATTATACTCTTATTTGTTTGAATTTTATTTTAAAGCCCTCTGTCGAGTCTATAATGTTCTCGAACATGTTTGAGAAGGAACGCGATCTATAAAATTACAGTTGCTTTTAAACACCTAACGTGGAGCCTTTTCATCGGGTCTCAGTACAATAGGTCGGCGTGATATTGCCGATTCATTTGGACAAGAATGCATGTGGAACGGTAACCTAAATCCGGTACTTTTCCTCTTAGTAGAATCTATAGTTATAGATAGGAAAATACCCGAGGTCATCGGAACGGAAGATTTCGAATCTAGGAACCGGCGAACCAACTGGGAACCTTTGTTACAGAATAACATAGCACCAAACAAAATATTGCGCCGTAATCGCATGGTGAAAATAACTATTTTTACTCAATTACACGGTTATTACAGCAAGCAAGTATTGCACGTAAGGCTATCTGTGTAACATTGTCTTGCGTACTAACTAAAAATGGGAAGGCAGCTAAGCCACTGGCGCGTATACACAGAAAATATTTCTGTGTTTTGCTTCGGGCACTTAAGCACGAAAAGAAGTGTGTTTACGCCCTATGTTCGGAAACTTACTCTAGCGTGTTTCTAAGTTTTGCAGGTAAACACGTTACCCACGAACCTGACCGTTATTGTGCTGCTTCCGCGATATAGGGTCTTGTATCTCTGAGCTAAAATTTGAAATTGCGCGCCTGTTTGGCAGAACAATTTTTCCTAGGCCGCAAGCCTTATTCCGCAGACTCTGCAAAAGACACATCGTGAGTCCATTTGCCCGAGTTCAAAACGGAGCTATATAGACACGTACGTAGGCATGGATGAGCGCTTTAACCAATGGTACAATATTTTTCTTCTTTCACCAGTCACTAGGGGTCAAGGTCGTTATGCTTTGACACAAATGTGTAACTTTGATGGGCATTTTAGATAGTTAAGCTTTTTTCGCATGCACTCACGCGAATGTCGTTGTTTCGTTCATTTGTTTGCTACGTGCCGCCGAAACAGACTACCTAGAGTAGGACAGCAGAGCTCTCATTGAGCCGAGTGAACGTGTGCAAAGTTTAGAACCAACTCGGTTTATCATATCCAGATCCTCGTATTGAAGCACTGTTACCTATCGAAGAGCAAGAGCAAGATAGTGTGAAGATCTGTTTCTTTTTTTACCAGATTTTACAATTTTACTGAATTATGTCATTCTTTTTTAGCTGTACTTGTTATACGTGTTGGAGTCGGGAACCCCGCTTGACCGGGCTTGGGTTCTTCGGTTCGAATAATGAATGCGATCGAAGCTGTTCGGGTAGCAAGACAACGTAAGGACCAAAAAGAGGCTATACAAGAATAGCTTGTGTATCATATAATACAGAAAGAGCTAGTTTGTTAATTAAAAACTCAAGCGAATTCGAATATAGGAAACTCTCTATATTCTATAGAGTGACGGCTATGTGATCCGAAATTTTTGTTGGCTCATGATTGGAAGTTTCTATTTGTACTAATCAACCGCGGGCGCTGTAGTGGTCTTACATAAGTATAATAATCAATGAATTTCTGCATCAGTAAAATGGCTACTAAATGCGAACGCTCGTCTATGGCCTTTTGAAATGACAGTAGTGGTCAAGTGAAACACTGAAGGACATGCGTTCTTCTGTTGACGCCGGTCAATGCTACATTGAGAATAGTAACTATTGGCCCCAAGGAAGAAGAATAGAAGTTCAGGAATATTGGTAGCCGCAAGCCTATGTTATTCGGCAGTGTTGTGTCTCTCATCTCGAGCGAGAAGATAGCTCTGTAGCAGTAGTTGAAGAAGTGGCCAGCCTAGCTAGCCCCACTTCAGGCTGGGCTGGGTCAAGTCAGGGTAAGCGGCACTGGAACCAACTTAAGAAGGAGTTAACAGCATGACTACATGAAGCAAGGCGAAACGTTACTAGCATAGCATTTGCCTTCTATACTAGCTGGCTTGATCTACCTAATGATCCTTTCTCCTCACTGGCGACTGTTCGGAACATAGCAGATTGTGTGTATATGTTGACCCTACCCAACAGAAGTTAATTTAAGATAGGGCATTGGCTTGACGTCGCAACTGTCTAACGTAGTCTGGCCTGGCAGGCTGACTAGGCTGTATGTTCTGACTACGTTGATTACGAATGCAAATTTCTCTCTTCGATTAGTTCGTACCCTTCACAGGACCTTCACGCTCATCTGAAAACTCTGTCCCCTTTCATTTAATATTCAATGGAGTACACCTACAATCACTTGATACGAAGTCTGCCGTGCCACGAGGAGTTCTGGCTCTTATATGTGTTCTTTCGGCTTTCTTTACCTCTATTGTGCCACACTGCAGTTATTAGACGTCGATCCCGAAGTCCGACACCTTCATTGTTTTCTCCCTTCGAAACAACGGAAGAATAGGTCCGGGACCCAATCTACACTTCCAAAAGGGACAATGCCGCGGGCATTAAACAGGATTAACTGTATTTTCTTTCTCTTTTTTTTCTAGCGCGAAGGCAGCAACAGCAAGTGCTCCATCTCGCGCTGAAAAAGTAACCTACAAAAAGGATAATGAAGATCTTACACGCTTAGGTGAAATCGAACAGATGAACAGCGTTCTTAGAAATCCCTGACCGAGTCAACCTGCACAAATTGGGATACTACTATGGGGAGCTTAGGTTATTCGAATCATTTTCAGGGTGAAACAACGGCAAGCTTGTTTTCTGCCGGCTCACCGCATGGCCGTATCGTCCTCAATAGTATGGATTTTGTGACGGGGTCCTGTGGTTTATGCTTGCTTTGACCGTGGGACTTTCAAAGAAAAAACGGCCTTCGATCGAAGTGTAAATATTTTTCTTTACATATTAAGGTTGACGCAACAAACTGTCTCCAGCGAACCGGAACAGAGTAGACCTATCGTAAATATTATAATAATGCGTCGCTCCACAAATGCCGTTCTTCTATAGTCAAGCAATATACACGTTACGGTAATTGTAAGAATAATTTTATCTAAAAATTGTTTCCCTAAGTGGTCCCATGGTGCGTTCCAGTATGTCGTCGTAAATTAAGATTTGCGGTGTAGCAGCAGCAATCGCGCCAATGAATCACGTAAAGCACGGTAATTAAATTCGCCCCCGTAATGCTTTTACTGTTCACGGCTTAGGCCTTGCGACGAAGTCAAAAAAGCTAACCAACGACGCGCGATGAGCTTGGGGCCTACCTGGTGTCGTCTGCTTTCCTCTCTAGTTTTACAAGGACAGGCGCGACTGTGGAAGCGTCCAAAACTGGATAGCTGTCGTACCCTCCGCTCAAGACTTCCTCGAACCCTTGTTGTGTTTCGTAACTTTCCACATCGTACGTCATTAACCATACAAAAATAGTGTGCTTGAAAGGCGGTATTAGGAAAGGAAACTTTTCACACTGTTAGTAAAACAAATAGTTTGTTGAACTACACTGATGCTCAGCGGGCATCCAGTGTGGATATAGCCTCGAAGTTTATTGCAGTCCCATAGTACTTCGACTGACTTCTAGTCGTCTTAGCTGCTTTTCTAGTAAATGTTTTACGTTTTATGTCTGGCACTGCCGTACCTTGCTGTTATATGCTTCAATATTATAGTGGAACGCTTCTATAAATGAATCGGTGCATAAACCAAATACGTATTGAACAAGTGGAAACAATTTCAAAGACCTGCGCCCATATATACTTCCCTTGGAATACACTGTGTCCGTCTCGCTATAAGCTGATATTATCTCCCAACAAAAAGCTAAGCGCTGAAAGCGACTGATGGTAACGAGAGTAATGAGAACTCACTCTATTGTCAGGCAGACAATATTATAGACAACTGAAGACAAAGGGGCTTACAGCAATCTCGCTTTCCTGGCTACCTTACCTGTTCCATAAGGGAAGCCGTCACTGTCTTCCCGTTTCAGTTCAGTAATATCCGAGAGCTAGAAAAACTTCATCGTCCTATTATACCGAAGCCATCTTATCCGCCGAGATTTCCTGGTCTCGCAAAAAGGTACAGCTACATAGCAGTAATACATGCTGTGCTTGTATTCGATAATGTGAGCGAGTTCCTACCTGCTTACGGCTTTAGCTTTGGTGTTCAGTGAATTGCTATTGTCGTACTTGACAGTGATGATGATACACCGTTTGCCGTCAGCGATTGCAAACGGCTGTAACTTTGTAACGGCCGCTAACCCGTGTTATCTTTAACTGAACAATGAGAGCCATGGAAAAAATCACACATTTGCTAACTTCCTTCTCCGTAGATGACGAATAGTCAAGTTCTACGAGGCGTTTCCTACAACGCTGTAGCCGTGTGCGTGTTCGTGTGCAATCGTGGTAATAATAATCACCTCGAGATTAACTTCAACCGGTCTATTTTTCGGCCGTCGGTGGACAGACTCAAATATTCTCTCAGCCATTGTTCCTGTTTGCTTGTGAACTTCATGACATCTGTAACCGTTTGAGAACTTTACGTATTGCAAACAATTTGCGCGCGCATACAAACACACACACGTACTCACTTTAGCCATTTGAATGGCTTCTGAATTTTAAAACGTTGTACAGCTAATCAACCGGTGATCTCAACGATATCCATGAGAGTTTGAGCGTTCAGTGTGTAATTATCGTGGTCAAATAACAATGGCTAGTGGGATTTAGAATCACTGGAGTTGCTGATACGACCGGTCCAATGTCTATTGACGAAAGGCTGGTTCGTTAAAGTTACCATGCGTGCTAACATTGTAAGGTATACAGTCGCTCTATTCGAATCTGCAGCAGAGTGTCTGAGGAAACCGTCATCGGGTTCGATAGCTCCAGCAGGCGTCATAGGAGTTTCGCGTTGATCTTCACTACCTCTGCTGTCGCGCCACAGTGGAGAACCGGAAGTGCTCGTACTAACGTTAATGGTGGTTTGTTCCACAGTCTTATTACGGACATACAGCAGTTATTCCCCAATATATTACATGTTTACTTCGATATTCGTGTATTTACGCACTATTTCGCGCATAAATATTTCAAGCTTCAAGAAATCCTTGCCCCTGGTTGGCCTTCTTAGTCAAGGTTGAATATAGTCATAAATAAAATAACACAAACTGGCTTGTGATCTTATTTTTGCAGGTCAAAGGCAGTTAGTTCATCTACTAGAAATTGCAGCTCTTAACACAGATGATAGTGACAGAGGACATAGCTAAGGTTGGCACCAAGTTCAGTAGGACTAACTTCTTCCATTTAATTCTTTTCATAGATAATCTTGCATGAATTACGGAAAATAGTAGCGGGTGATCCAGTCTGTTTGTATGTAATGTACGATAGTATTTGAGTTAAATTAAAGAATATTGAAAATCAACTCTGTGCGATACTACCGCTAACGCTAGCACAATACGGTTATATCCTGCGTCCGCGATTGACTGTGCATTGTCCAGCGCCGCTCGTTCTGTGCTGCTCCTCTCACGAAGCGTCACTACAATATATACCTCCGTTGGTCTGCTTGCATGGAAAGATATTGCGTCGCTGGATGTACCATGCCTTGTGTTCCATGTGAAGGAAAACAGTGACCATTCCTGGATCAGGAGAGGACCTGTCCGCCATGTTGCAGTGCAAAAACGGCATGTGCCGACGGGATTACCGTATATTGAGGTTTCATATACACAAAATACCATAAATTTGTCTTCCGGTGTAGCTATTTAGTATTCGTTTAGGTGGTTAGCTTCACTTAACGCAAACAGAAGTGCGTTTGTTTTCATTCGAATTCGAACTTAGGCCACTTCTTACGTCTTTAGGGTTAAGAGGCAAACACGTTACTACTGCACCGTTACTGGGACGCTACTTGTCCTTCTGTGGTTCCTACTGCTGTTAGAACTACTTACTTTTATTGCCATGTCTTACAGTTATATACATGTTAATGTGCATTCAAGCTGTACATTTGCCGATAAACATGCAATGTGTCATGGCATTGGCCAGCTCTAGTAGTGCATATGTGCTTCGCACGCAAACATGGAGGACCTCTGATTCCTGATATTGCTATGCTTGTCTGATTGTGAATGAACGGATCAAGAAGTTTGAATGGTCTTCTACTATTATTATTATTATTATTATTGAAATTAAATTGATTTAAATATTGAAATACAAATGAGCCGTTTCTGTGGCTGAATCCCTGAGCAGTGCAGCTGATCAATGGCCTCACCACACGTTGACTTTAACTTTTCGAGGTTGATGGTTGTGACCGGTCAATGTACTCGTAACGGCTTGAAACAGAACCCGTAGGCTCGAATGGTAGGTAGATGACTGCCAATGTCCAGATAATTATTGCGCTCCTTTTCGTGTCGTCTTTGCATTACGTTTCGTGTCAAATGTCCATCCGAATACATAAGTTTATTTAACATCTTCCAAGTTCTGCTCTCTACAGAAAGGATACAATATATATTATTATCTTCATGGTTAACTTCCCGCTTGCAATCCCAATAACGTACTATATTTTTGAATTTTTTTTTGAATATTTTTGAACTAATGATGAAGTAGAAACGCGTCGTCCTGAGGTGCCATATTTAAAATAAATTAAGGGAGAGTTACCATTTCGATTAGGCTGAATTTATATATTTATATCGGTATTGGAAAGGTTAAGTCTGTAATCTTCCTTTCTGTAAAAAGTCCACCTTTTGCTCTCGGTCTCTTATAAGTTTATATGACGTACGCCTATGTTGAAAAAGCAAAAAATTTAAAATGAAAACGACATGTGTGACTAATTAAGTATAGCTTACAATGAATAATACTCTGAAACTTTTTTTCTTGACCTTAAGACATTAATGATGCACCGACAAAGTGGATTCCCTGGTAAAATTTGAAAGAACAGTGCCGTCCTAGTTTTCGATGTGGTAATTACTTACGTAGCAGTACTACCATTTGACTTATTTGAAAAAAGTCTTTGACTTTAAATATACGAGTATATATCAGATAAGCGAAAAACATGATAAAGAAGAATCAATTTTCTTATATCATACTCTTTGGTACGCACCGTTTGTATCTTTCATAATACATTTACGACCGCAATTTCAGCACTTTGGCCGACCGTTATCTCCTTGATAGATTGGGACCTCATACAATATGTGGCTGCTTACTGCAATTATAGATCAGCTGTTGGGTTCCCCCTTCACAAAGCATACTACAGATTTCAGTGTTATTAATTGATTACGAACGACGTTATATAATATGAATTTACTCATTTATTGTCGAGCTGATATGCGAAATAGTCTACGCCAAAGCATACGAACATTTTTCACAGAAGTCTAATTAAACTTTAATGTGATGAAACACGGATCTCTCTTTTTTTCTAACGGCTAAAGCCTTTGGACAAAATTTCCTTTGTTAGGAAACCGGTAACCTACAGATGTGGATCGTAATGATCTCCACAATAGTTTCCTTCAAGAGAGGGATTCTAAACTCACGAACGCCCTCTGTTGATAGGCTGACATTCTGATTTCGTAGCAGAATTGGGCCTTCGAAGTTGGTTTTCATCCGGCGAGATCATACACTCTACATGTATGTTCCAGCTTCGCTCTGCATTAATTAGTACTAGGAACAGGAGAGAGAAATGATAGTTGCTACTAGATCAATGGATCGCAGACACCCTAGCCCCCGATTTCTCCCCCTCCCCCCCCAAACATACGTTTTTGCATCAAGGAAAATTCTGATTTATAAAAACAATTTTTCGCAAACAGTCGCCATCCCTCCGTCTGTCTGCTTGGCTGCCGACCTTAAAGGGTTTTTAATGCGTTTATTTTCTAGTGAAGTGATGCTTTACAATCGTTTACTGCCGAATTAGACAAACTAAAATAGGACTCGATTAGCACAGGTCCACATGTTAGTCACACGGTTGTTGTTTATGTTCAAACGCAAGCATAGATAGATTTCGTTTCGTACTGGAAGTCGATGGGACGTCAAACGGCAGTACCGGATGTAAAATTCGAAACAAAGGCCCACATAAAGGAACAACAGCAACAAAAAACGTGCCGTTTTAACGCGCAATAGCTTAACTGAGCCGAATCCTGTATAATTATGCATTACTGTAGTATTTCGCGTAACACAGTGTATATGTCGGCAAAAAACACTAGAAAAAAAAACCTATTTTAAATTTGATCAAAGAAAAAATACAGCGATACGAAGTGCACCAAATTTGCCGTATATGCGTTCCCAAAGAATAACAGTGTTAGTCCTTGAAACAATCCCGTAGCTTTCGTCCATGTTTGTCTGACATGAAATACTTGCCCCATGGCTTTGTGACGCTGCACTTCAAGGTACCCGGCTGGCTGTTGCCAGCATATTTAACTCCTCTCTTGTTAACGTTTGTGAGATATGTGGACGGCGGAACTTGTCGAAGAAGTATTACTTCCGATTTACCTATGACCAGTCTAATTTAATTTTCGTCCATAGAAAAAGCTCTCTAAGAAAAAGCCTGTTTCCAGAGCCGGTCAAGCTCTGTTGATTAGCTTGCTCTTCAGGCTATTGCAAGATATACGTAAACGTTTTTTGGAGCACTTCGAGTGGTGTGTCATTTGAATATAAAGCTATACCATATGCCAGATTTCATAGCAGCAATTCCAAAATGTAGCACAAACGTATTCCCGCCATCATTAGGAAGAATATACCGTATCCGCCTTAAAATCTATCCAGAAGAATCGTTATCCTAGAGATTCTAAATGCGTTATGGAAAGAGACTTCTAATAGCGGGAATGCTTTTAATGCACACATAGGCGAAAGAACATCCCTTTCATTTTACCAGCTTTATCAGAGCTCTGTCAATTGCCATCGGTGCCCTCAAATTTTTCTTGAACCTGTATTGAGCTATCAGATAAAAGAATGCTTTCCTCTGCGTTGTTCTGTAGTCGGCCTTGTCTTGTTTAGCTAGAATGCCAAAAGGACAAGTGATTGGGTAGGCCGCTCCCTTTAACCTACAGAAGAGCACTTAGCATTGTTCACCGGATCTGAAAAAATTCTTAGGCATGTTTGTACCAGCAGTTGCAAAAATGGCCGGAAGCTTCTGGAACGGGGTCTATACAGTCGCAACTGTAGCCTCATTCAGGCCAGAAATATTTGTTTCCTAAAATGGTTTAGAAAAAAAAACTATCAGTCCCAGCGCATGTACTAAATGCTGGAATAATACGAAAATATCTCTAATCCGTGACCGAGAGTTGGATTTTAACTTCAGGGTTCGGTTACTTTAAAGCCACTGCATTCACCTAGATATAATATAAAGCTTAATAATAAACATCTTATGTTCTCTAAAAATAATTCATTTTTTATTTCAGTTAAGAGGAATTCCTGGTGGAAGATCCTATGTAGATCCTCCTCTCATCTTTGGATCAGGTGGCGCAACTTACATAAATTACGATAAAGTTTTTCTTTTTACGAAAGATTTTCTTCTATGAAAAAGTTAATAAGAACTTGAAGAAAGGTCTAATTTATGATCGCAGATGAAAATGTCATTTGCTTAATTTAGCTAGTCTATATTGCTATATAGTTGCTAGGCCAAAAGGAATCTGTTTCATTCGACAGCTTCTAGTCCCTTTGTGAGTAAATTGGGCCTTCGCCGAATCTTCGATTTGTGCTAAACAACAAGGAGCATTGAGCAAAGCCCACCTGTCCTTGTCGTCTATGTTCTAGGGAAGCGTTTAGCGTAAACTCAACTTTAACTTGTGGCTTTGCTCGTCAAATTTTACGCTATGGCAAATCGTCTGAAGGGTCACGGCGCCTGCACTGAGGGTAACGAACATAAACCCTAAAGAGCTTGCGCGCCGAACTGCGCAAATGAATAGCTCTGCCCAATGCACATCCCACCCCATGCCTACCGAACGACTCGCGAACTCTCGATTATATAGTCAGGTATATACAGAACCGTTAAAACTCGCTCAAATTAATAAGTTCTAGCTTTTCTCCATTGTACTTTTCGCCCTTGTTCCTTTGAGTTATCCTCATTAACTATCTAATCGCTTGTTGCGCGACAGAAAGTAGCCAACACAGTACTAGGCGCAGTACCTAAAACCTATAATGGGATCAGGTGGAAGTGACTGATTTATCACGGTCTTTGAGGGGCTTTTAGTTTTCGAAATCATTTCACTCATTGCTTTGCCGTTCCATCGAATTGACCAACTGTAGCAGTTATAGAAGAGGCTTGACAAAGCAAGCGTGATAGAGGGACAGATAGTGTGAATACTAACGTTCCTTTGGTTTTTAAATGTTAAAATCTATTATATCTGGTTTAATGCTTCTATGGCCATTGTGAACGTCAAAGAAATATCATTTGATTTGGCTGACTATGGGATATTTAACTACAAGAAGATTAGAAGCGTCTGTCAAAAGGTTAGATTGTTTCTAATCTATCGCAATCTATCGTAAATCGGTCATACGTAGATGCAACAAACGAAAAAACATTTCATGCAAAAAACCCGCAAGCATTTGAATACATTATTCATGAGTGTACGCAAAGCAACTTGTACCCCTGTGTTTACTGGCATATAGGCTGCTTAGCAGGATCATCAGTATGTTTAAGCATTTGGATAAAAGTAGGCGTTACCTTAAACAAAGTGAAAGCCAATGCTAGCAAAAAACACCAAAGGAAAGAAGAAAGCCCAATTTGAACGTTCTCTAAGTTTCGGCCTTTTTATACAAGCGAAGGCACTGTTGGCCACCTTTTTGCCCGGTCATTTTTTCGTTTAACCCATCAATATGACAGTTCTTTATTTAATTGATTCAATTCTGTAAGTTCTTTACGTATGGCTAGAAAAGTAACGTGCAGTAACAAGAAAATACTTGCTGTTCTGCTTGGATATGCGTCAACTTTTAAAAAACTGACCACCTACAAAACAGATCTCCCTGAGTTCCAAGCGACAACACTTACGATGTCGCACCCTTGAGTTCACACTTGCGTACTAACTTCAGCGTTACTAATATCTCATTCGGAGAACATATTAAGGAATACAACATCGTGCCGATTTGTCCGTGTTCCGGAGACAATTTGAAGTATAGCAAAGACCCGTTTGTCGAAGAAATGGAAAAGGAATTTTTTAATCAATTTTTAATAATATCAGCTGTCCTATACGTTCACAATGATGCATTCTGCTTATTGAAACAGCAGGCTTATTCATGCCTAGCCAATAATTAGCTAATAAATAGGCCGGTAGTGTGCCCAAATATCTAGCTATATTACACAAACGTTGATTGTGTTCTTACTGTGGGTTACTGGGGTAAAAGCTATGAATTTAGTGATGACTTGCAAGAATCCAGTTCAAACATTTGGCTATTCTCTTATGTATGCACTAAAGGAACTTTACGTAGCTATGCCTTTGTAATGCAAAAGAAAACGCCTCAAACAATAGTAGAGCGTCCGATTCAGGCGTACGGTCTGCCCTTTGTGCAGAAAGTTGTTCGCGCGTGCCGGCTTGTGTTCAGAATACATTGTACGGGACATCATGCGTATATCTCAAGATCAATCGGAACTAGATTGATCGTTATCTCGCCGTTTGTTAAACCAGATACTTTCTAGACGCGCAGGAAGTAGTTCTTCTAGTGTACAACAATAAATGAACATAAGTCCTGTTGAAGACTTAATTTTTATTTTCAGTTAATTATTTAACAAATACTAGATTTCTGAAAACAAAGCCAAGACAGGGCTCAACAAGTTCCGTAAACAACAAGGTAGTTAAATATATCTGCCCCAAGTACACTGAGAAACGCTTTAGTAGTTTGCCTCTGCATCAGCAGTAAGATCACAGAAAATAATCTCCGTCCACGAGCGTCTGTCGCGTGACGACAAGTTAAGCGCAAAATTGTTTCTTCACCATTACGCTCAAAGCCTTAATGCACCTGTTTGTGACATGCATGCATGCTTGTATTATATCATGTTTGTTCAAAGAAGTCCACAGTGAACTGCTTTTTATGCAAATTGTTTAGTTAATAATGATTAGATTATTTAGCTAATAATGATGAATGATAACAATAATTAAAAATGTTAACAGGGCACTGTGCAGCACGTACATAACGGTTCCAACGTGCAGCCCGATAGATCGTGCACTAACCATGAGCAACGAATATTGTGTGTTGGAACTGTATTGGAAAGTGCATTTGAGGCACGAGTCAACGTACATACGGTTTCAAACGTTGGTGCCGACGTGCAAGCTGCCCTTGGAACGCGTTCAAAGCGAAATCAAAATAATATTCAATTCAGACCAGACCCTTCTTTTTACTCGCTCCTTGTCAGCGAAAGCCTCTTCTATTAACGAACAATTTCCTAGCTTTCTGTTATTTTTCCGGTTGTATCAACATGTATTAAGGCAGTGAAGCTACACTGACGTCCTATAATCTCTTATCTACTTATCTATCTTATACTCTTACCTACAAAGAACTTTGTTAGTTACTGGTTGGGATGGTAAGACCGTCGTCGAAGCCTGTCAATTAGGCCGGCAGTACTAAGGCACTATGGACACTGTAGTAGAAAAATAAATCTATTCTACTGGCGGCATTCTTCGATCAGTCATTACTTTAAATAGCATAGTTGATGGAAACGACACTAATGATAGAAATCGGATTAGTTGAATATTTTGCGAGGGATAGCTGGGCGAACACATCGCAGACTTATGGGTCCGAAGGATCAAGAGCAGGCATGAGGGCACCTCTATCAGCCCATTCGTCCTTCCGTTAACAAAAGCAGCAACACGCCAATGTAAGATCGAATGCGACGGGTCGATAAATTAATATGGGCTTCAGGTTCTGTCAGCTGGCTTCTGGGTAAGGATGAAGCGTAGTACAGCTAAGATTACGATGGGTCTAACAATAATGCAGAATGGCTTTTCTTATAACGGCTTACCTAGATTTACAGTACACGTTTTGGTTAAGATATTAGAACAACAATTTACTAGTGACTGCTTTTCTAAGCTGATCACACAAAAAAAACAAGGGCCTGTAATTTTGTTCTTTGATTGCGTACAGGTTCCTCTTTCATATCAGAGTTTCTACATAGCAAATCAGCATTAAGTTCAAGCAGGCGACGAAGCGAATTATCACATGTTCCATATATAACAAAAAACTTTATAGAGAGTAATTCGGAATAACTTCTAACTTTAGTTGGTTCAATAGATCACAGATCCGTAGTAAATTCAATAAATTTACAGTAGATATAATGACGCAATATGAACGCTGCCTGCATAGCAGGACTGAATTGATGTACGTGTAAATGTATGTGCGTACGATGAAATTACACATTGTTCTTTGGGCTTGTTATCGGCGTTCATGCCCCTATAACTGTTATTGTTTCGGAAAGACTATAATAGAAAAAATGTCAACATTGCAAAAGCAAAAGCATTTCTATACGAACGAGGATAAGATGATTTTGTTTACGGTTGCTAGAAGAGGTAGATACGTATTATCGACAGGCACGAGCGTAACTACGTTTATATAATGATATGATTGCTGATCATTTGGTCAGCTGCTAACAAATGCGGTGTGTTCCTGAGTCCAGAGTGTTAACGTTAACAGAAATCTTTCTATTACTGTTATTGTTATACCTGCGACTGGGTCCCAATACGAGCTTCCATATAGAGCGGTTGCTGCCATCACTACCGTGAGCACGGCTTTTCGGGGGCAAGAGACATTTTTCTTTGCGGTTACTTCCACTGTGCAGAGGGCAAAAGTGGCCATTACGAAGTAATGACAACGATAGCAGTAGCGACCGCTGAGACGACGTAAAGCAGTGTTGTACGTCTGTACGTTGTGATCTCTTTCATACGAACGATAAATAAATACGTTCACACGAAGATCCGAAAGACAGCACGATCTTATCACTTGCGATTATCAACGACATCGAGTATAAGCGTGAAACGGCCTAATCTTGCGACCTGATGCAAGTACCGAATGGATACTATGAAGGTTTTTATTGCGAGCTATGAATTTCACCGGATTTCGGCGATTTCGCATTTACTTTCCCATGAGGTAGGAGCTGAAGTAGTGAGCTCTGTTCCGGGCTAGCTTTTAAACCATTAGGTACCATCTCCTATGTTACCTATGGGATTAACTGTATGAAATTGCGTCCGGGAAGAGCAAGTCTAGGAAGACAGAACGGTTTCAGTGCTATACCGCCTCTGGTTAATGCATCTACTTTGTACGATTACGATATTACCTTGTTCCTTCTACAGGAGAAGTTATTACTCTTTTTCGCCAGCAAAACGTCGACAGGGACAGAACTGGCTGGTACGGTTTACGAGTGGATTTACTCTCTAAATAGAAATGTTCATTTTGGCTGTATGTATTTCAGTTGACATACATTTCCAAACGCTTTTGAAAAATTAACGACGGCGTGCTTAACCTGAAGAAGAATTGACAAGTTAAAGCGAATTTTTAGTTATAGTATATATTAAATTATAAAAAAAAAAAAAAAATTGCTTTCTTTTTGAATGATCAGGAAGAAAACTGGCTAGCTTCAAAAATCTGAAAGTTCCAGTTGAGTCCACTACAAGGCTGGCTAGATATTTTTGAATGAAAAATACAATTAATTCGCGCGATCGACAATTAGGACAATGGCTCTAAAAAAGTAATATTTTTTGAAAAGAAAGAAAAAAATACATTTTAATAGGACAGAACTCTTTTTAAGCTCTTGATAGCCTATATCAATTCTTCATTTCCTTGCAGCGTAATGCTGGCTAAGCTTTTTCTGAAGGCGCAGACCGCTACCTCTTAGGAATGTACCTTAATGGTTTCGAACAATAGAAACGCATTTATGACGATGATCTCGTCAAGAGAAAAAGGGGATTTGCTTCAAACGAAGAGCATGATATGCTAGATTACTTGTTATTTAAAAGCGTAAATTCTAATCGCAGCGAAAATCCCGATCTAAAAAAAAGCTACCGTCAAACCCACTTCTGAAAGAGCAACGGTAGGGCCTGAGTTTAGAGACCCTGGGCATAATAGAATCTCACAAAATACACTCGTCTTCATCGTAGTGTTTTTGGCCAGCTGAAGAATGTGCGGACGTAGCGACCGAACGTTACCAGCTATCGATAACGTATGGCGGCTACCTAAGCGTCAGACAATACTGTTGGAAGAATAGCTAGAACGTCACGGATGGGCTTCACTCGCACGCAGCCGTGAGTGAGACGCTACCAGTATTATCTATCAGCTATAAAAGAAGGTACCGCTTAGATGACGATATGGCCGTTCCTGTCTACGAATGTATTACTCTTGAGTTCTAGGACCATTGCGTTCAAACATACAGCCAACTGGCAAATAATCTCTGCCACTAATTGTTCGAAAAAAAAGTTAACACTTTAAACTTTAGGGAACATTCAGAAAATGTTAAATTTACCTTTTCGATATGTAACACTATACTATAATACGGCCTGTGCACTATTTTCTACATAAGAGCTTTGCGGAGGCGATAGTTGCTTCGTATATTGAAGCTCGATAGGAGCAGATGTTTCATCGTAGAACTCGAAACAAAGAGCCTCCCACTAGGTACGGAAGGACTTAGCTAACTAGATCGCCTGGACTGACGCAGGTGATCGCACAACAATTTTATCCAGTTATAATATTATTTACCGAGCAAAATTAGTCCCGAAATAATTTCTATAACAAATCGAATAAACAAAAGTAGTAGTTGTATAGGTGAGTTTTGCGGGCCCTGATAAACGGTTCATTTCGAACGCGGATTTACTTAGAAAAATTTCGGATTTTGAACAGATGTAATTTTCGAGTAAATAAAATGTTGTGAAGACAAAACGAATATCTGGACGTCTACGAGCGCCACCCTCATTTGTCCCTAAGTCAATGATGCAAAAATTCGTATCAACTGCTATGGCCAGTTGTTACATCTCCAGATGTAGAATTTTCTGGGTACGCTCTGATTTCGTATATTCAACGACCGACAGCGACAAATGGCGTTGTACAATAACTACAATCAAACTGTAACGTTATATCTATCTCGAATTTATTGTAGATCGAATATTGAAAGTCTGTACAACATATATATATAAAGTACAGCATATACATAGCGCATATAGTATAACGTATACATAGTCGTATATAAATACAAAAAAGGTGCTTGAAAATGATAAGTTATAAATTTATGATTTACAAATAGCGTGGTAATTTATTTCACAAACAAACGTTGTTTAATGCAAGTTCCAGTGGCGTTGGTAAATGCTTTGTTTTTTTTAAGTAAAGGCATCGGAAACTATTAAAAAATAATTTTTTAGAACTTTCGTTTCATAATAATATTTTGACGATGCATACTGTTGACTGATTGTACTGAGCTACCGAACTGCTTCTTCGTCCGTCGCGCTCTCCGACAAACTGGGTCTTTCTGCTTGAAAATAACAATGAAAAAATAAATATAGACAGGACGGGTGCAAGTGTTAGCGTAAAGCTCTGAACTCTGCCACCGCTCTAGTATGCTGTTCAGGTTCGCATTTTTTTGACGGCCCGTCAAGAGATCCGATACGGAGCGTTCAATTTCAGCGGCCACAAGTCAAATTCCGAATTGAATGACGCAACGAGTACGTACGAAAACTTATATGTTTGTGTACTCAGGCCTATATTAAGTTAGGTCTGTAATGAACATAATGTCAGTTGAGTTTTTTTACTCGCGATATGACGCTTACTTTCAGTCGGATCGATTCATCACTCCTTTCTGCTTTGGCAACGTACTAACGTGTCTGCTAAGGAACACGCGACGTCTAAGTTCAAATGTGAACTTTACCTAAGTTGAACTGAGTGTCAACAATTATAGCTGAATAAATGTGTCAGATGAAGAATGTGACGATACTTTAGTTTGTAGTTAAATTCATCTAATCCTCGCTTATAGTATGAGACCATGAATAGCGTAAATATCGTTTAGGTTTACTGAGTAATTTACTTTTACGTAGACCAAATCGCGTCAGAGTGTCGTTAGTGTATAGCAGTTTGTTGTGTGTCTTCTTAGCATTGAAAAAATCGATTCGAAGAATAGAGAGAAGCCGAAATTCAAACGTTCGCGCCATTATATCGTTCAACGTATCTGTCGTCGCCCTACGCACTTTGTGCTTTTTCTATTGCATCTGTGTAAAATAGTTCTCTGAAAATTGCACCTAGTCCTGAAGTCATTACTTTTTTTTGTTTCGATACCATCAATTTGCTCTTCTTCTTCTTCTTCTTCTGTTATCGCCACTGTTCGAGTAAACAATTCCAATTCAACAAAGAACAGGCCAGTAAAACAAACAGTGAATTAGAGCTTTTTCGGAAAGTTTATTCTACTGCCATTTTTGTCATTATCATCGTTCCTAATGTTGTCTATTTTACGATACCAACGTATTATTTATCGCTATTGAGCGCTTCGAATCAACTATTTAGATGGAAAAAAAGGTCCGCATGTCGAGGTTATCCGAGACGCATAATTCGGCTGTACAGTTAAACGGATATTACGTAGGCGTCATATCGGAACTGTACCTGATCTGTCAATAGCGAGCACAAATCAAGAGGGTGCTACAAAGTATCGCGACATTTGTACAAAATCGTTTGTTGACGTTTTTTTCGTATCTTGCGAGATTCCACTTGTCTGTCTACCCGACTTCAAACCAAAGGTGAATTAACTTGGTTAGGACAGAGACATTTTACACGACATCTTCATCACAAAAACGTATTCAGCCCTCCAAGAATTAGATATCATTTATTGTTGCTCAGATGTAGCTTCTCGACCAGCTTGCCAAGTGACGAGATTGAACATCTCTGAATATATGTATGTATATATTCAACGTATGTACGTGTTTATGTGACGAAAAACACGTTCGTCTCAGATA
This sequence comes from Varroa jacobsoni, assembly GCF_002532875.2. Classification (NCBI taxonomy): domain Eukaryota; kingdom Metazoa; phylum Arthropoda; class Arachnida; order Mesostigmata; family Varroidae; genus Varroa; species Varroa jacobsoni. Next base: position 156,142 of record NW_019213827.1, on the reverse strand, counting down.
CTCCTCTAACTGGTAATATGCCACTAGGGAAATAAAAGAACCAAGAAGGAATGAATGCTACAAAAATATACAAGAAGAAGAAATGAAGATGAGTGCATGATCTTGGAACCTATTCTTTATGGTATGCAAGCTAAAGAATGCAGCCTCCCATCAAAATCGCTTCATCGATGCAGCGTTCCTCGAAGAGGTTCTGACATTGAAGATTACTTAACGTGCTCAATAAATTCAATGACAATTGGTCTGCAACTTTAATTAGTACGTATAATCCATCTTCGTAGACGTCGTTTCGGCTTGTCATGTGACGTTTAACGCTGGTAGTTTGGGCGTGGTCCGCATGTATGCCTAAACTTGCTTATAAGCTAACTATACATTTTATTTTCATATTCTGAGGATGACCCAAACAATTTATGACAGAGACCGTTTAATATGTCGTTTAGATGTGTACATAGTAACTGGTTCTCTTTTGAGAAAGTGAAAATGAGCTCAAGGACTTAGTGCGTGCCATATGATAAGGACCAACTCAATGATTTATCATTCTATGCCTACGGCGGGAGATATTAAAAAAAATTGTCTATAAATTAGCTGACAGAGGTCGTTTCGAATCGTCATAAGCATCGGATTGTTTCAGCAATTTTAACCAACTTAGAAAAACCGTTGGCTATAATCAAGAAAATGAAAAAAGAAAGGCGAAAAAAGAATCACGAAAGGGTTATACAAATGTCTATCACTTACCATTACCTTTGCTATGGCAGCAGCTGTCAATAATCTCGTGCACCCATGACTAGCGGGTGTCGGCGACCTTTATGGAAACCTGAGCTTTTTCCTTCTCCCACATACATTTTTACAAAGCTGAAAGGTTCGACTTCGTGTTACTTTCTACTTTCCATGAGAGTTCGATACTCGCTCCGAAGCTAATGTCAATGTGTCGTCCTCCGAGGTGCGAGGGCTGTTGAGGGTATTCACGAGCTGCATTAAATCAACTTACCTATTTTATTGTCTGCCTGCCTGCACTGAAACAAACGATCGCCGCTTTCGACATCCAACATTAAAAGCGTTGTCTTTACCCTTAGCAAAATCGCCTCCGACAGTATCGTTCAATAGCCTTTCCTTGGAGGCTTCTCACGCCAGCTAGGGCACACACATAATAGATCGATGAATATACTGAATTTTAGTATGTTACTGTATATTTTATACGAAATCTATATATTTATCCGATTTCATTTAAAGACGCATTCAGGCTAATTAGGAGTGAGTAAGTTGTGAGGGAATCGGAAAAGTTCGTGGTTTGCTTACATGGTTTTAGTGAGGAAGGGGCTGAGTACAATCAGTGAAGTTCATCGACCAGTGAAATATATAGACAAAACTTTACAGTGAGCCTAAGTATAAGCCTTTTTATATCAGTTATGTATTGTGCAGTACCCTACAATCCCAACAGATAATTGGCTATAGATCATACTGCCCAAATTACACTCGCGCATTATGCCCATCTTTATGCATATACATTCAACACTCAGTGGCTCATGAGCTTTACGGAAAATTTCGCTTTTCTGACGTAAATTTAGTCGACCATAGCGGGGCACCGTCTATTGGCCCGCTGTTTAAGTTTTAAAAATGGCCAAATCTCAATCGTACTTTATATAAATATACTATTTAAGAGAGAACGTATCAATTTACGAACGAGGACGAGGTAGATAGCTCACATAACGGATTTATATATATAAATATCTCTTGATATTATAAGTTGTGTATTAAATACGTCACACTTCATGTATAGGTGGTGCATAGCAGACTGAGCCCACGCCAAGGCTTACTATAAACGTTACATCATTTCATATTCTCGGACTAAAATTATCTCCATAGAACAACTTACCGGTTTCGGGTTCTAATACAGCGCGTAAATGGTCGCCGAAAGTCTTGCGTAAATTCGAACAAATGTTTAAAAAATCTTATGTCCTGACAAAAAAACTTACTCCAGGACAGCGCTTAGTTATTTTAACGAGAGACCACTTGTATTGTAATACTGCAATGTTTAGCATCCTAGTTTATTAAGAATGTAGATAGCCTTTTGTGCTTCTCTAATTTTTAGGTGGTGCTTTAAAGTTGTCCTCTGAATTAGGTCACCAGATACGTGCAGGGACTAAAAACAGTTGAAGGGCCAATATGTCTCATTCAAACTCGAGGCACTGCTACTGAGGTTCGGTGGAACATAGACAGGTTGCGTGTCGAGGGAAGATTTTTTGGAATATGGTTTGCCGCCCGTTGCATCATGTAGTACCTTGATATGGTATTTATCTGGAGATACATTTAGATAGTTGGATGAATTATTTTTAAATAAATAACGCAAACTATAACATTGATTTTCATAGTAATGAAAAAAATCTCGAACAATCAATTGAATGAACAAATGATATATCTGTTTATGTTAAAGAAAGGAGGCGTGTTTGGTTCTTTCATTTTCAAAATCAATTGCAATATTGCTATCAGATAAATTTACTTAAATTTACTTAAAAAATATAGTTGTTTTCGTGAAAAAACATAAATATTTAATGAAACTTTAGTATTAAAAATGCCATTAACCAGCTCCTGGAAAAGATGTGCGATATTTTTTATTATCGGGACAGAGAATATGAATAGAAGTGGTCCTTCAAAGCCTTAGACAGCTACCAAGGCTACTAAATGAATCAGAACTGGAAAGAGCAAGAGGTTTAAATGTCGAGAAGTTTAGATGTTAAAAAAAAACTTTTTTCCAATAACTTAAATATAAATTTTGTCATATTTATGTATCCGGAGGAAAACTTTAACTCGATTTTTAGATGGAATGCATACCAAAGACGAGGCTACTTCTCCGCTCAAATGAGGTGCTGAAATTTGAAGTGGAAGCTCACAAGCCTGTAGCCGTTTAAGTATTCTCTGCTAGTCTCAGAGGCCGATGGCAAGATATAATAGAAACAAGCAATGACTCTTGCTCTGGACGTAGAATAGGGAACTGCATGTGTGCATAATCGGAATCTATAGGCCGACTATGCAAACAATATTATATCAGTCGGTTACGTTTAATACGGCTGGTAGAAAATACTCAAAAAATTAATTAAGCGCGGACTCGGTGGAACCTTTGTAGGACATTTTTAACGACCCCATGATAGAAAATGGATAATTAAAAGATCTTTCAAGAGGAAACTTACGACACGACATAGTGATATCGTAGAGCTGCAATTGACCAGAATCAAGTTTATCTTCTACTAGTTTACTTTCTAGTGAGCTGGAAAAACGGTGGGACCTGTTAATAATACCGAAAGGACTCGTTTAAAGCAAAAGCGGCATAAGTATTTAAAGATCAAAATCTTGAAAATGATGCTTGTAACAAAAGGAGCAAGCGATGCCGGCCAGCGGTCGATCGGTGGAAGGCCCTGCTAACAGGGGTCCCTGTTAGGTCTCTATAATATAATAGTTACTGAGAAATCGTATAAAAGTCCTGTTTTTTTTATAGACGCTAACGTCGTAATAGCAGCGGGTATAATGTAAGGAGCGGCAAGTCGTTACCTAATCTCATGCTAATCCGACACAGGGGCGGCCCAAGCCTAGCGTCAAAATGCCAACAGCGCTTCCGTAAATGAAAGACATAAAAGCTGCGCCATCTCTATTGGGTCATTGAGCTGATAAATAGGTTTAGTTGTATGATTAAAGCGGCGGCCTCCATGTCATCACGAGGTTGTAGGTACAGTGCACAACAAGATGTAGAAAAACAATACGGGGCTATACAAAACATCCACTAGTACTATACTATATATATTGATTTATAATAACTGTATATATATAATTATTGCGGCAGTTGCTTTGACGAAATATACTAATGGAATAGTATCAGATGCCGCATATCTACTAATGATGATGTCCTTGCTGCTTAAATTCTATTAGGTAGATTTCAATAAGATTAATCAATTCGTGGAAACGAATAAAAGTGAAATTTAAAAATGCCTTTTACGCAAGACACTAATAAAATATTTCCTACAAAGTAAGGCGGAGGTTAGATCACTTTTACGAAGAGCCAGCTGTTGTTTTGCCGACTCGCAAAACGAGATTGATCGTGGAAGTTTTGTTCTACAAGAGGCTTAAGGCCGCAATGCGAAAAGAACAAGAAGAACCGGAGGCCAGTACTGAACATCTCGACACGAAAGACACCAGAAGAGGATCATAGGCCTGTGAATATATGGTAGCAGTAACGTACGAAGACAATTATGTTCCGTATCTCGAAGCTGAACACGTTTTGAACAGATCCATGTGTTGCATGAGCCGATTCTTCATCGACGTCTTGTGAAGTATTCTTTGACTGATCATCATTCAATAATGTTTAAGAAGATTTGTCCTATTTTCGTATAGTAAATAGCAATTATACTGTAGTGCATAAAGGACGAGAGACCCGAATTTTCTACCCTGATATTTCATAGAAGAGTTAAAATTGGAGTAGATGTTTTTAGAAGAAATCTCAGGCATTGCAATATAATAAATTTCACCATTTCAACGTGTCGGTCCTGAATTTAATTTATAAAAGTCTTATGGTTAAGTTATCTTTACGAGATAACGTAAGTTCAAATATTTCTTTGCCACGGTGGTGACACGTGTTTGCGAAAGTTAGCGGCACATTAGACGAGTTGAGTTTGAATATGGGCGTAAACGTACCCCCCCCCCCCCCCTGGAAAAACTGAGAAATAGAAAGGCGATGAATGTATTTATCGCTTCTCCCGCTCAGTGCTTCGAAGTTTCTCCTATTAAGCTTTCTGCCATGAAATAATGCTGAAGAATGGCACCGAGGGCTCTCCAAGAAAGGATTTCTAACAACCGGTCATGGAAGTTCTTTTTTTATTCATTACTCAACACTATTATATAATAGTTACGCCATTTATCGAAAAATTGCTCCACGTAGGGCTGTCTCCAATTGTTAGGTCTGACTACCTTTTTCATATTGTCACAATTGGTTAAGTTTTCATCCATTAATTGCTGTTTACTACGATCGCCGCCTCATAGGAAACTGCAAGAAAGCGTATGGATAACTACTTTTGTTCTACATAGCGAAAACGATGCCAATAGAACTGCTCTCTAGGATATGTTATTGTTATGTAGAGCGCTATCCTCTCCTTCTCCTAGTGGATTCGTTGAGGAAACAGTTGTATTGTCGAGTCTGAGTCTGATGTCTGCCAGACCCCTAAATTTCCACTTGGGCTATCCGTTGTGTATCCTAAGCCCTATATTACTTTGCAGGAGAGATTACATCAGCCAGTCCAGCCATTGCTCTTCGAATTCAAGCTACGACCACGCAGGGGTCGTTGTAGTAATAAACGCTTCGAGATAGCAATGGCGACTACATCCGCCAGATGCCTTCCACGTATACGTGTAATGAGACGTCCTCTCGGTTGCCGCAAGGTCAGCAATTCCGGCTACGCAACTATGTAACATTGCATAGATCGAATATAATAGACAAAAAAATTTTTTAAGCAATAACAAAAATGTTTTTTTTTATGGAAAACAAACTCTGCGCAGTGATCTCTATTTGATGTTATGATGTGGCAAAAACGATATTAACGTGCGCATAGTATATACTTAGTTCTGGCGATCCTTTCGACACGTGAACTTGGATACTATTGGAATTAAGGTGAGAAAAAATGGCACAATTATCGGCAAACTCGCAAAATTGGGACCGAACTAATTCTAACGCAAGTCTTGAGATTGTACGTCATGATAGCAACCCCTATCATATTGACCATATAATGAGCATCTTCGCTAATATTTATTTATTTTTGTTATATGAATATTACTATAAGAAAAGTTCCTGGCCACGGAAATGTACGCAAGATAGAAAAAGCAATTTTATTTGATAACAAAAAAACAATCGTTAAATTCTGCTAGATAAATATAGGGCACAGCCCTGGTCTGCAAAACACACCACTTGAGCAAATGTATATTTTGGAAAACTTTTAACAAAAATAGCACAAAACAGGCCCTTAATAGAGGTGTGGGTTATGCTCGTTTAGAGCGCTTAAAAATGACAACCCAATAAAGTTTTTTTTTTTATAGTTGTTTGTCATTAAGTCCAAGAAAAGACGACACCGAATTAGATCTGTTCACACAGAAAAGGTCAAAAACAACAAACAATGGGTGTAAAGAAGATTAAACTTTGAACTCGCAAGAGACAACTTCTTGTAAGATCCTTTTTAACGTGAAGAAATCTTAATCTTCCCAAGAACCCACACGTTAATGCCGAAATCGGGTTACATGTAGGCGGACTGGAGGGGTGCTCTATTGAGTTCTGCGGCCTCTTTGATACCTCCATTTTCGTCGATTTGCCAAACAACTATAAAGCAGTGTGTTTTTATTATCTAGGACTCCCAGAAGTCAGAGAAGAACTACTAAAGCAATCAATAATAACTGGCCAAATAAACACCGTGTACATCGCTCAGTACTCACAGGTCGTCCTTATTCTAATACGAGTTCGTCTTACTATAGGCAGCTTTAAAACAATCATCGTACTACTAATACTAAATACAAACAACAGTGTCCGATGAACAAACACGCATACACATTCGTAGATGTCTGTTCTCGCTACGTGATAAGTGCACTGAGGGGATTTTTTTTGCCTTTTCTTTCGCTTCGATTCCCATCCTACCGCCGGTAGTGCCGGTCTGTCAAACCCATAGATGGCCACGCAACAGCCTGTTTCTCAGTTCCTCTCTCTCTCTCTCTCTCTCTCTCTCTCTCTCTCTCTCTCTATCCGTTTATACGAATTTTCTATGCCTGGGCACGAAAGGCCGACGAAATTGAGCTTTTTTTTCCAGGTTATCGTTCTACTCTGGATCTACCCGCTTAAAAAGCTGGAAACTATATGTATAGTCCATAAATATCGTCTTTCTGCTTGTCGAGATCTATAAAAGCGGCTTGGGTGACGGTGGCGTGGCAGAGATCGTTTGTTTATTGAATAAGCATCATTGCAACGGATAATTTTTCGATAACGGTTGGGACCCGTAAGTAGCAGGTCCCATTGCAATACACAGATTCGATGAACTGACGGAAAGAGCAAGAGATATGGTGACGCGGAGAGCATAGGAATCATCTTGACCAGTGTAACTCATGATAAGATAATTATGAAATAATAAGGACCGCTATTGTTCTAGCTTAACTAGACTTGTTGATTGTTATCGAAGAACAGTTACCTTTATAGCGGCTCCAAATAATATCACATTAGACGACTGATGAATATCGATCGTTGTAAGCTCGTGAGTTCGATAGCTGAATCGATTGGCTAATGGCTACAGGTGCAGATTAAAAAGTAACTTGAAGATCAGATTAGAGAGTTCTTGGAGAGAAGCTGGCTTTTAGGCGTGCAAAAACGTGAGATTATATGTATGTGCGTCCACCGAAGTAAGTGTTTATCTTTTTCTTACAGAGCTTGCCAAAGCTCTTAGCGCCATTAGCCTGGCTAAATGTTTTCAAACCATATTCTTACAAGTCAAGTTTCGCAATAGTCACTTCATTTTCTGAGATAGCAGGATCCATACATGTTTATATTTACTTTGAGGAATTGATCTGTCATAGACGCTGAAATCCAATTCGCACCATGGGCTAGAGCGATGCCACACTGGTACGCATTGATTACAAACGGACATACGACTTGCGTATAGTTTTCCCTGAACATAGGCGAATTTAGAGAGGATTACGGTGGTGCGTCTGTGTTTAGAATCAAAGCTCCCCAGTTAAATGCTGCCATGCTTTCTATTCATGTGTTCCACTTCGAACTAGTGCGATGCTCGTTATTGCCAATGGTATATCGATCACACCGGCAACTCGTGTATTTTTTCCAACTTGTTCTAGTACAATAGTGCCCCGTTGTTCTGTGGGGGGTTCCCATTGCATAGCCTAAGAAACCATCTACTAGACGTATGTATTTGTATAATTATCAAAATTGTTAGGGACCGAATTATTTTAGGCATATTATTGTGAAATGAAAAATTGCAGTCAATTTAATGTGCAATCATTTAAGTTGACCTATTTCGGTTGGTCACGAAAAATCAGCGTTGCCCTGCGAAACGAATTGCGATTGTTTTTACGTTGGCGCAGAGATTAACGTCAGTAATAACAATAACAGTGTTTATAATAGTTAATTTGATGGGCACCGAACAAGATGTTCTGTAGCTTTTTTTAATAGTAGAGCCAGTTGATAATAAAGGCTGGGTGCGACAAGGGGTTGGCCAAAGCTTCACGTGACTGTGGCAAATATCAGGAGGCCCGGGGAGCGCAAGAAGGATCGAGATATCGACACTGTAGGAAAAAAGAAAAATAAGCAAAAACGTAAAAATAACAATAGTAGTTACTTTCTCTTTATAGCAATAATTACCTTTTACTAAAGCCATTTGATCAAAGAGTCGCAGTAAGTCAACGTACTAGTCTCAAGTATACTATAATACCTATGCATGTGTTCAACTAAGACGATAAGATCAAAAACAGAAATACAAACGATGCAGAACCTGCCGTTCAAACATTTTCAGTTGTATGTTTTTTTGCTTTTTCGTACAGTGGGATATTATGCATTCCCAATATCGGACAGAAAAAGTACAACGCATGTCTATACAATATCACGTGAGTTATCTGTCGAGAAAAAAACGTAGTAGAAGACCTAGTTGAGCGGAAGCTTGCGCTCACTCACCATTAGCGTGAGATAGTCGTCCATATTAGAAACAAATTAATTGGTCGTCTTGATTGCACGGGAACGAGGCATATTACATACAAATTCAGCGTGTTTCAACGATTTAAACAAAGCGTAGAAACAACATTATTTTACTGTATCTGTGGTGAAGTTCGTGTTAGGGTGCAAATCGGATACACGTTGAAGAGAGAGACTAGTTCTACCTATGGCGGGTCTAAAGGCGATCGTTCAAACAAGCCAATTTAGGGCTCGTTCAGGCGCCCAAACATCAGAAGAGACACGCGAAGACTTAAGGACAGAATACCTTTAGTAAAGATTAATGTGGGCTCTTGAACATCGAAAAACAGAACCGGTAATAATAATTAAGTGGTGAGGTTTTGCGATCGAAGTCAAGCTTTTCCTTTGAGACCACTATTAAAGTGATTCTGCTATTAGAAATGAGAGAAAGTGTACAATTTGCATAAAGATATCAAATCATTTATTACAGAGGGCGATAGGCAATCAATTCAAGTAGTCGGCATAGAGTTATTTGTGTGTGGGGTCACATTCAGCCATGTACTTCAGATGGTCAATGCTTTGTCGAAGCCCCCCATGTGTCGAGCGGGAACAAAGGTTGAGGAAGCGCTATAAGCAGTCAATTGGGTGGTTGATACACTGTTGTAACTATAGCAAAAAGCAGTTTGGTTCACAACGGATAGGTCGTCATCTATAGGTTGTCGTCTGCAAGGTGACTGATAGGCAACCTTGACCGACCGAGATTTAAAGAGTTTTAAGGGGTTCATCACAGGCTATATGGAAGTAATACAAATAGCCTTCCGATTGATCCGATCGATAGTTAATTAATGTCCGCTAAATCAGTTTTATCATGAGGTGTATCGTGTCGCTGGTTGATTTCGCAGCAGACGCTTGTCACTAATCTGAGCACAACGGCGTCTTCAAAGGACCAAACGCGACCGGCAATTCAATTATAACTAAATTCACCAATTAGCAAGTCGGACACAACACGAACATGTTACTCCTTCCGCTGGCAGCGTACGGCCATCTTGGCTCAAACTATGCTTTAACTTTCTACTTCAGTATCATAATTTACTTGGAGAAATTCTAACTATCGCTAGCCGATTTTAAGTTAAGTTTTACAAATGTAAAATCGACTCCACCTAGACGCTATCACGCTTCTTTAACGCTCGTTAAGCTACATATGTGAGGCGACAATAACCAGCTCTTACATGCGGCCGAAGGAAACCTTGAGATTTAGTGTCGAACTGGGGCACATATTTCAAGCATTCGCGATTCGATCGATCAGGGTTACCTTCAACAAACATTAATCTAAATATTTTACCTTAAATATTAATTGAAATACTTCAGTTTTATTTCAGGCTTTTCTAATACGAGCGTATCACACACAAATCCAAATGCATACGCTTATGTAACAAAAGAACACTGTAACAGATCTATCTATTGTACTTGTTTTTTACTGTTTAACTAGAATGTCTGTTCTGAAAGGAGCTTGAACGAAATCGCTCATTCGTTCTGCAGCGCTAACGGCCCGTCTACCTAAAATTTTAGTACAGTCTTATACTGCTACCGGACTACGGTCTAGCTTTGCTTGTACCCTTGCTAATTGTGCACTTAAAACCTCTATAGTACAAATCGTTCTCGTCTGTTTTTTTTTCTTCGTGTAAAAGTCGTCCTAGGATTGACAAATTTTTCCGCTGTCACTATAAGCCATCTGGTCGCTATCAAGAACTTGAAAACTACTTTGATTAATTATATATTTTTCTCTGTGTGCGCCTATTTAGGTATTACTTTCCAAGTCAAACAGAGATAGAGCGGCTCAGTAAACAAGCCTAAGGATATTTACACACAGAATCAGGAATTATATTTTGTCCTTAGCCGTAGTAGTAGTAGTAGTAAAGAGCTGTATAGCAGCGCAGTGCTACTCAACTCAATTAAATATTATAATAAATTATTGAAATTTTGTTTACGGGGGGTCAGTTTGGATGAACTTTATAGGTTTGTTTCTGGTTTATAGTTTCGTTATCTGAAATAACTGTTGTGACCATTTATTGGGAAACAGGTGGGGACGTTCGCGATCAACACCGACGGCCTCTATTAGGTGAGTCCGAACCGCCGTTTTAAATTTTACATACATTTAGGACATATAGTAAACTGGAGTTTTACTTTAACGCTTACGTACCTGAACTGTGGAATAACACTTTCTTCTTTAGTTTGGTTCGTTTACGATGAACGCATCTATAGACTTCATAGATATCATCATTCACTTTTCTATGGCAGCAAGCCTATGGGCATTTCGATATCTGGTTGGTCAATGAAGCGAGATTGTCAACATTTCTATCGACTATTTGCAGAACCAGGCCCTGGCTGACGAACATATGCTGTAAAACTTAACGTACCTTATGACCTTCTAAAGTCCATTCGGCTTTCATAGCTACATGCATCAGAAAATTATTCCAGTCGTTTGTTGAAACCGTCTACATAGAGGGAGTCGTTACCTTGACGTTTGACGAGTTTCTTCCAAGCTATCCAAAAACTGTTCGATCCAATGGAAATCGGCAGTAAAATACACTAGGACTATGTATAGCTGTGTCCGCGCCTCTTTGCAGGCCGATTTAGTGGTTACGAACAACCAAGCTCAAAAATTATATGGCACTTTACCCCCATATGCTTATTTTTTACACTATACAGTTGAAGCTCAATCGAATTACCTTGCTGCCGTCTCGCATCGCTTTCGTGTCGGGACTAATTCACTAAAGTTCTCAGTTTACCCTCATTCAAGATGGTTCTCTTACCCTGCTAATCCTATTTCATTAACCTGTTTTGATTAGCTTTTTCCGCCATTGCTTAATTTCGCCACGGCTCTTCAGCTACCTTGGTTTGGGACATTTTATTATGGCAACACTAAGGGTAGACGGTTTAGTTTTGTCAAATAAAAAATGCTCCACAATTGGCACGTCATTTTGATTGAAGACACCCCATTACAGAACCATCTATTCTACATTAACTAAATAGAGCTTGTCTCTGTAAACGGTTGCTTTTTTTTTGTCGTCTTTAATAAAGAAACGCGAAAAGTGGACCATTGATTAAGAGGAACGAAGTTTTAAATCCCAATATAATTGGGGGCCGGCCATAAAGGGCTGTCCAACACGCGTATGGCATCTTTCTATGGCAGCTCAATCAGATTTAAGTTTTGATGTATCATTTTTGGTTCGGTATCAGCTTTAGTTGTATAGCTTGAAGCTCCCGATGACTGTCCCGTCGTTACAATAATCTGAAAAAAAAAATATAAAAAAATAACAAGACGAAACGAGTTTAGAATTGGCTTCAAAATACAAATACTTTATACAATAGATCTAACCATAGAAACTTAAACAGCGAAACTCAGGACTGGTGTTATGGCTTCTTTGTGGAACTAGCAATGGTAGGCGGATTCATGAGGCGGTAACAATGAAGACAGTCGGATGATATCTCATCGGCAATACATATTAAAGCATCCAGTGCATCATGCAAAAGAACTTACGACTCGAGTTTAAAATATATATCGACTGAACATATTTAGTATGGTGCACCGCTTTATACATTGGATTATTTTGTATACCATAAACGTGAGAGTTGAAGCTGATATAATGAAAAAAAGTTGATTTCTTAACTTAACAATAAATACATAACGACTTCTTTGAACCTTAAAACCGTTAGTAGAATATATTAGAATATATGTTAAACAATGCTAGATTTGATTAGGTTTTGACTAAAGGGAGCATACATATGAGAAACCTGTTTGGCCCTAAACGGCGCCAAAGGTTGGATCGAATAGGTAAAGTTCCATTCAGTTCCGAATACTCTGACAAAAACGTAACTGTTAGCCCAGTTTCTTGTAGAAAATTTTTAATAAGAGAGGGAACGCGAAGACAGGCCAGAGACTTGAGCCTCAAACAAGGCCAAATGCAGAAGGATTAGCAAAGACGGTTGTAGCTGTAAAATATGAAGGTCAACTGTCCTTGTCACGGCAATATGAAAGTGCTGGGTAGATAACAACCTTGGTCGGCGTGATGGGCGAATTATAAAGGGATGAGACACCAAGTAGGACAAATAACATTTAGTCCAAATATACATATTGTATGACTGCGCACGTTAGAATGTCTTGTGAATCTAGAGAGGCTACTATTTCAGGCATTTAATTATTCAATTCTATGAAACCTGAATCTACGTGTATGGTTTAGCATAGCTTCACTGGAGTAATACTTGCTTGATAGCTCTGTCACTGTGTCATTTATAGTCTAATGCAAGGTTGTTCATTCATTGGAATCGATTGAAACAAGCCGTCTAAATCCATTCGGGATACAATATTCTGGCTGGCTTATCCAGGTTCGAATCCGGATATGGATAAATTTGGTTTTATGTTGGAAGCCAGCCGTCTGGTGGACAATGCCAAACGGCGATAGCAGATGTAAAACTCGAAACGCAGAGATTTATTCCGAATCATACTAAGAGAAATGTTGAATCTATGTGTATAAGGAAATACTTTATACCTCATAAGCAAACAAGTAAAGGGTGTTGAAGCCGTCAGCAGTGTTTTCTCAACGATTGCTTTCTGTTAATAAGCGATTACCTAAGCTTCGCTATGATTTCCACCAGCGTCATTAGGTAGGGAGGCGCTGCCGGTATCTGTCGAGCAGCAAACTAAACAAATCGGTCTGTATAACCCGATAACCGAATAAGAGATCCCAGATTGTCATACCCGATTAGCTTCTTGGTTTTCCTAAAATATACCCCACTCAGCATTAGATATACCTAATGCCACATCCTAAAAGCATGTTAAGGTTCCTCGTCCAGACGAGTAAGGAAGGAGCAGAACGCAAACTCCCAACTGGGCAAACGGGCCATGCCAGGTAAACAAGCCTAAACGGTACGCAGAATGAACAACGAACTGTTCATTTGTTTACGTCCAGCATCGAGATCCAAATGCTCTCAGACAAAACTCCTGGTGGACAAAACTCCTGGTGGACGAAACTCGCTCGGATGGCGAGGCCAATGGGCGGAGAAACGCAATAACGGACGATCAAAAATGTCGAACAAATCCCCTAAGAAATACGAGCACGAAAAAGCGTGAGGAAACCTGTCCAAACCAGGAGTGAGAACGTAATGTCGTACAACGTCGAGGCAGCAATACCAGTGGTAGCAGTATTGATCGGCGACGATGGTAACGACAAAGATATTGGTCCGTGTAGAGTAAAAATCTCTCGATGTATCTTTATTTGAGACAATGATGGTAAGTTCCTCTTCACCTATGGAAAATCTTAAACCGAAGGTGCTTCATAAACGTAACCAAGGCGAAAGCGTGCAGATCAATAGCAAACAGTGAAGGGCACGATACGATCAGTAGCTGTGCTTTTGACAATGGTATATAAATAGGAAAACTCAATTTTTAGTAGCTTCTTTTAATTTTTAATTTGTTCAATTGGGTAAGGTATGTGCGCAACAGAAACATAACGTTTATATATAACGGTCAACACTCGAACATGGGATGAGATTTCAAAACTGTGGCCGCAATAATAGTAAAACATCCCAAAAGTACCTTGCAGTACCTATGTCATTTATTATCTAACTGGTACTATTATAGTAGATTTTTCGCCTAATAGGAGGAACGACGGATATCAACATGCTTTTTATATGGCGATACTGTGTATGAACAGTTGGTTGAAACCTTTAGTTATGTATGTCTAGCTAGCAGTTTATTACATGTTGGTCAGAAGTGCCAGCTACTACCAGGATAGAATTTTCAACTGAGATTAGATCAGTTCTAGAGAATGTGTGACATAACTGTAGCTTCATCTATTATTGGAACGAACTAAACTAAATATAAATAGTGTTTTTACCCTACAGTTAGTATCTGTCCATGGAAAAAACATACGCTGAAATGCAATGGAACAGTATTTGTTAATTCTAAATTATTGTAGGTCACGGAAAGCGTTTCGAAGCTAGGTGACATTTATGCGTGTTCATCATCTTTGTTTAAAGACTGTCATAACTTAGTAACTACTACGTACACAAATAAATCTAGCAACCCGTCGATAGCATTCCTTGCTCATAGGTCTTAAAAGAGAATATCGTCGCTTTGCATTACAGAAGCGATGCCACCGCTTTTAATACTCAAGTTAAAACGTATAATCGGCTGAATTAAGCAAACCTTCGTTCGGCGAGCATAAGTACACACATACATACATACATACATACATACACCAGTGATATGATATAAAACGAATTTCAATTTTCTCTCAGTTCAGCAAGGATATATAGGTCAGGTTTACCCAGATTAACCCAATGATGATCTGTTATATAGGCAACTACACACATTTTGCATGTATTCGTCATTGTTTGAAGTTACCGTTCTTGTTTACTATGGTAATGCAAGCCTTCAAGGTATCTAAAGAGGTTACTCGACTTGATTAGACATGTTTTCCTTTTTTTGCTCTTGACGTCGAAAATGATAACTATCAAAATTTCGGAAGCCTCTGTCGAAACATGTACGTACATTTAAAATGAAGCTCATACTGCTAGGACTACTGTTGATAAATAAAAAACGGCTCAAAATATTTAGAAAACAGTTTTTTTTTTTTTTTTTTATCTAGATAAGTGATTTTCAGGATAGGCATTAGTGAACTGCGTTGAACGCGTTGTGCTAAAATACAAATTATGTCTGCCGCACGTAACTGTCCGGCTACATTTGGCAAGATCTTATGAACAAATATCTATTTTATGAGAGGAATATACCAAGGTGTTCAATAACAACATTAAGTTTAAAACTTAACGAAGTATAGTTAATCGAATACAGTCGATGGTCTCAGAGAGGTACGTCTCATACTTTACCTGCGCTTTTCTATTTTTATCGCAACACCTAGCCTTATAGTACTTTACCGCCTTGCCACTGCGCCATCTTAGAATTTAAAATTGAAACGATACTTTTAAGCTTTTATTTTTTTTCGTTCGGAGCAGAGTTAAAC